>NW_010406034.1:578-792 GCF_000710305.1 Buceros rhinoceros silvestris | reverse complement strand
GAGGGACGGGCCACCCCGGGTCTCGACACCCCCAGCCCCGCATGCAGCACCCCCCTGGCCCCTCCTTGTCCCGCCACGTGCTGGTCCCCAAGCGGGGCAGGTAAGTCCCTTTTTTCTGAATATACTGTGCGGTTTTTCAAAGTTTTTGATCCTTCGGGGTGGGGAAAATGACCAAAGAGGAAACAAAAAAGAAACTTTGAAAAAACGTGCAATA
>NW_010406034.1:0-205 GCF_000710305.1 Buceros rhinoceros silvestris | reverse complement strand
AGCGAAAGCAGGGCGATGGTGCTGCCGAATCCGCAGGGAGGGGAAGCCGAGGGTCAGGGCAGCCGTTTGGCAGAGCCAGGAATGCGCTGGCTGAACCCTGGCTGAGACCGGCCTCAATTCGTGCCCGCAGGTTCCTCCCACTCCCCTTCGCAGCAGCGACATCTCCCCGCGGCATCTCCCCGACGCTCGCAGCTGGCCCCACGTT
>NW_010406033.1:0-753 GCF_000710305.1 Buceros rhinoceros silvestris | reverse complement strand
AAAGCCTGGAAAATATTACCTACTGCACCAGCACGTTTTTTAAAGGATCAAGCTTGACTCTAGTTGATGAAATTGCCTTTAAAACGTGAAAAATAAAGTTCTAGCATGCTTATAGATATCACAGTCTAATTTTAAGATTCACTTTATTGTAAAAAGAATGATAAAATCTAAGATTTTAGCCCCGTGTTTTGAGATGTGTCAGTTTTCCTTCTGCATGCATCCAGAAATTAAGCAAAACGTACCGCAGAACGGTAGCTAAGAGTTTACATTTGCGTCGAGGAAAATAATGAAAGCAAGAATGTGGCCTGAATATATGTCATTTGAAAAAGGGGGCACCAGTCTGTAGCAAAGCCAGACCACTCCGAAACGTAGCCAGGCGTTAACGAGCTTTTAATTTGAGGAAGTTGCTCCGTCACCCCCGGCGCAATCAATGAGGTTGTTAATTGATCTTTGCAGATTTAAAGCTTAAGGTAACGGCTTAACAGCTAACTGAGCTGTTTCCGAGTGGAACACAAACGCCGCGGACGACCGCCCAGCTCCGGGAGGAGCGGCACCGTCGCCGGCAGGATGGTTGCCTGGCCCGGCGCTCCCGGGACAAATACGGGGCAGCGCCGCCCGCGCTTGGGGCTCGCCGGCTTTGGCCAGGGCAGAACGTCACGGAGGGGAAGATACAGAACCCCAGCTCCCGGCACCGGAGACCAGGGGAGAGACGGCAGCGGCCGCGGCAGGGCCGGCCCCCGGCGGGGCGCCCGC
>NW_010406032.1:1258-1691 GCF_000710305.1 Buceros rhinoceros silvestris | reverse complement strand
TGCGGAGGGAGTCAGTGGGGTTTCTCGGCGTGTGCCCCCACCCCCCTACATTTCAATGGGTCGATTTTGGGGCGGCTGTGTGGGGTGCCCGGTTACTACTGGTCATTGAGCACCAATGGCTTGGGCTTGGCCATCCATCTGCTTTTGGGGCAGAGGCTCCTGCCTGCTCTGGGAGGAGGATGGATGCGGCCCTCCATCCCCCCCAAGACACGTCCTTCCATCACCCCGTCACCGTCACCACCTGCTCCAGGCTCGGGCCTCACTCCGTGCTCAGTGCAGCCAGGGATGGGTGGGACTCTGCCAGGAAAAGGGGAGCAGGAAGGAATGCAGCTGTCCTCCGCGGCTGGTGAGATGGCAGCAGGCTGGGGGTACAAGCATGACGTCTGCTTGTCCTCCCTTTGCTGAGGGTGCTGGTTTGGCACCGGTTTGGCAG
>NW_010406032.1:281-1170 GCF_000710305.1 Buceros rhinoceros silvestris | reverse complement strand
GGCACCGGTTTGGCAGGATTTTCAGAGAGCGTATGACTGCAGATGCTGTTCCATTCACCCTCTCTCCTGGGGCAGGAGATGGAGAAGCCGTCTGGGCTCTGCTGGATCACCTTGAGTTTCATGCCTAAGACAGTCACACCTTGGTGGGCTGCAGCCTGCAAACGGCGGGCTGGCACACTGTGGTCAGGAGCCAGCCACGGTCCTCACCGAGGACCATCTGAGGAGGGCTGGGCAGTGGGTTCCCCTCCAGAAGCCCCGTCGCTGGGGGAATGCCAAAACTCCTCCGTGGCACCGCACTTTGCTTGGCTGCTTTGCTTTGCTGGGCAGATGGGATGGAGGGTTGGTACTTCCAAACGGGCCTGAGGTGAAAGTCCTGGTCCAGTTCTGCCCCCTCATTAAAAAGGCCTCTGCACTGCAGAGCCCGGGGTGTAACTGGGGTATTGCCCATGTCACCACAGTGCCTGAACTCACCAACTGGTCCTTCCTGCTGTTTTTCAGCTGGGGAAACTGAGGCACAGACTGGCTGGGGATCAGCAGACCCTGCACCCAGCCCCAGGCTGTCCTAGGATGTCTGTGGCACAGACATGGTGTCCCAGGACAAATGACTCTTCTGTGTCCGAACATGCAGTGGGGACACGGCTCCCCAGGGTGCCCTGAGTGAGGGGACCTTCCTGGGAGGAGCAGCCAGCTTTCACCCAGAGCTAGAGCTTCCCCCAAAGCCTGAGCATGCCCTGTGAGGCTGCTGGGCTCTGAGAGCAAAGGGAGGATGACTTTGGGGACCTCGGAGATGCGGGTGTGCAAAGCTAGGTTTCCCCAGGTGTGAGCCTTGGGGCATCCCAGGTGATCTGGGATGCGATGCTGCCTGCCCAGGGCAGCAGCCGCAGACCCC
>NW_010406032.1:0-228 GCF_000710305.1 Buceros rhinoceros silvestris | reverse complement strand
CGCGTATCCGATGCTGCCGCCCCAGGGCACCAGCCGCAGACCCCCGCGTCACCCATGAGTGGGGCTGAGCCAAGCAACCCCGATGGTGCCCGGGCGCTTGGGCGGTGAGTCAGCACCCACCCTCCAGGCTGCCGAAACCAGGAGGAGATGAGATGGTATCAGCCTGATGGGGGGCTGGTGGGATCAAAGGGCCGGGAGAGCAGCTCCGGCTCCACACAATGCGGGGAC
>NW_010406031.1:525-5054 GCF_000710305.1 Buceros rhinoceros silvestris | reverse complement strand
ACAAAAATCAGAAATACGGGTAACACCTAAATGAAGACACAGCTTCTGCCTCCATGCTGTCAGCTGACTACAGTTACTTTTCACAGCACATTTAGCTCCTCGCCCTTCGTGCTACCCATCATTTACATTGGAGGAAAAATGCAGTGTCCTAGTTGTAGCAGAACTTTCAGATCAAAGTTTAGTATTTGGAAAACTGCCCAGAAGTGAAGACTCACACTAAAATATTTGTGTGCTGGCATTCCTTCAGAATACATCCCCTTACCCCCAATGTCCACAAGTAACATCAGGTTTACCCATACGATATGGGAAGACACCCAGAAGGACTATCAAGTGTGCAGCACTGGCAAGGACAGCATGACAGAGGTATGGCTTGACATACAGGCTTGGCCAGGCTAGGGGCTCAGGCTTGGGACCTTTCCTAAAATTTTAGGAAAGACATTGTCAAAAGCAGGAGAAGTCTGAAGAAAGTCTGCAAAAGCATTTTATGCTACAAAATAGAGGTGGTTACTTGATATTGGACACTGAACAATGAGGATCTCCTCCATGACTGCTGTGCTCCAAAGCTTTGATTTAATCCTCCTTACTTAGAGCATTTACCTGAAGCACATAAAATAAAGCTTAGCTATCCTAATCTTCCTCTTTTTCAATTCAATAAGAGTGAACTATTCAGAAAATTTAAGTTACACTCCGTTTTGACATACAGAGGGAGCCTAGGAAGACCAAGCCCTTCATTCAAGCACATCAGTTAAGTCTCTCAAGGTAGGAGTGATGAAGGTAAAGTTCTGGGCCCACATTATCTGCCTAAGTCAAGAGCAATGAATCTGGCTAACTCCTCAACGCTTCACGCATCACCCAGGATAACTTTTGCAGTGTGTAGACCAATTGGAGATTCAACAGAAAGTACAAAGACCCTCATAACAATAGACCCTCAAAACCACTCTCCTGTTTCCCTGCTCTTAGTAATATGCAAAAGGACGTCTCTGGCAGCAAGCACAAGACTTTCAAAAATATCAAGAGTTCTATGTAGTCCTAATGAGATTTGAGGGTGCGGGAAGTGGGGAAAGTTACAGGCGTTGTCCTGATCTCTGCTATTGTTGGATTGTTCTTCTGCATGACTCTCTTTTCATTTAAGAGCACTGCATCCCTAAAGCTGATCCTATTGTTTCCTTCCTTGCAGAAGAAGGAATTGCATGCAGAGGGTCAGTTGTTTTACGTGTACAGTTCTCAGGAGGGAATCAGGCCTTACAGCAGGAAGTAGTGCAAGGAATCTTGAGAAAGCCGCAGCCACCTTTTGCAGCCTCCAGAGACATGGAAAGTTCCATGTTTGTACATTCAGTAAACTGAACACTTACAGGAACTGAAGGGATCATTATGGCATGTGTCTGAGAAAGAGATTATCATACGTTAACTTGTCTGTGTGCATGTATGCACATCCTTGTGCAAATGGACAAATACACATCTATTCACTAGAGCAGGTGGTGTCAGCTAGCTGTGTGATAGAGCTGGGTGAACTCAATTTTAGTAGAGGAGAAAAATGTTCCATGTCTTCTCCATTCTAGAACAATTCAATTGCTGCTGGTGTTTGCTAGAGAGCACTTTAACTGTGCAGAGGAGCATATGGCTGCTCTGTAGATATTTTAAAAGATGGTCTCCTAATTATGATAAAAATCAGGCAGAATTAATAAAAGCCAGCAAAGTGCTTGGGTGGTTGAGCTTCTCACAGTGAACACATTACAGCATCTGAACACACCTAAGACATGCAGTTCTGAATCAAGCAAAGTTTCTTAATTTCCATTGCAACAGAGAAGTTAATATAATTGCAAATAGAACTTCTTGTAAGTCTCATCTTTTCTTATGGTCTGGTAATTTCCCAATATTACACCTTTAAAGTACAGAGGTAGAATGTGATAATTCCAGTGGGATCCAAAATCTAATTATTTCAGTCAAGGAAAACAAAACAAAACAAAAGCACCACATTCCTCATCAGAATGAACAGGGGTGGTGCAACTTCAGGTTCACATCTACACAGGGACTCGAAGGGTTAAAAAAAAAGTTTATAAAGATATCTGCTACATACTTAAACACAACGCTTGTCAGGCTGCACCTGAAGCACTGTCCAGTTCTGGCCCCACAATTAAAAAAATGTGTGGACAGATTGGAGAAGGTCCAAAGGCGGACCATGAAGATGATCAGAGGCCTGAAGAACATGTCCTATGAGAAAAGACTGAAGGAAATAGGTCTTTTCTTCCTGAAGAAGAGACTCCAGTACCTAAAGCATGACCACAAAGAGGATGAAGTCTGTCTTCACATAGAACTGCATGATGAAGACAAGCAGTGATGCATAAGAGTTGCACAGGAAGAGGTTTCATCTGGACGTAAGAAATAAATTTTTTTTTTATAGTGAGAACAATCATTAACTGGAACAACTTCCCCAGTGACATGGTAGAGTCTCCAGTGTGAAAGGTTTTCAAGATGCAATAGGACAGGGTGTTAGATAATTAAGAAGACCATCGCCAGCAGGTTGAGGGAGATTATCCTCTGCTCTGCCCTGATGAAGCCACATCTGGAGTACTGTGTCCAGTTCTGGTCCAGCTGAAGAAAGAAAAGGAACTACTGGAGAGAGTCCAGCAAAGGGCTATGAAGTGGAGTAGGGGACTGGAACATGACTTCTATGAGGAAAGGGTGAGAGATGTGTGTTTGTTTAGCTTGGAGAACAGAAGACTGAGAGGGAATCTTATCAATGCTTATAAATATCTAAAGGGTGGATGTCAGGACAATGGGGCCAGCCTCTTTTCAGTGGTGCCCAGCGACAGGACAAGGGTCAATAGGCACAAACTGAAACACAGAAAATTCCATCTAAACATAAGGAGAAACTTCTTTTCATTGAGGGTGACAGAACACTGGCACAGACTCTCTGTGTGGGCAACAGCCCCAGAGAGGTCCTGTTGTCTCCTTCTCTCAAGACTTTCAAAACTTGCCTGAATACAACGCTGTGCTACCTGCTTTAGTGGGGGGGCAAGGGGGTTGAACTTAGTGATCTCCAGAGGTCCCTTCCAACCCCTGCCATTCTGTGATTCTGTGCTAACCTCATCTAGGCACCCTTTCCCAAAAAATGTTTGAGCAGGTGATCTTTCAAGGTCCCTTCCAACCCGAGTTGTTCTATGATTGATTTTATGCACAAAGGGAAAGCATGGTTCTTTTTCTTCTCTTTTACTGTGTTCATATATTGCTTTTCTTTTTAATCGCAAATGATTCACAGCTTTATATCAGAAAAAAAAGTCTTTTCTCTCAAAACAATACGCACAACAAATCATTTCTGTCAGGAGTGAGGCTTAAATATGTGTTCCAGGTTTGACTACAGGATTTCGCATCTACCTTGTGTCTACCTTTTTATTGCCCGTTTGTATGACATCGTGTTAGGCTACAGCAGTTTCCTGCATAATGTGGATTGCTTACTCTGAAGGAGAGGTTCAAAACCTACTCAGACTGCCCAGAGCTGCCTGCTCCGGAGTTCTCAGCTCCACTTCATAGTTGCAGTTGCAGTTGTACTTGTAGTTGTAGCTGTAGCTGTAGTCCAGATCATTACCTCTGCTTTTGAATGCAGTTCTCTCCAGTTATTTAAGAACAGACTAATTCCAGAAATGAACCGCTAAGCATCATTTGATCATCTGATCCCAAGTAAATAACCAAGCTCCACTTTAAGACCCATGGTTCACTCCATTTAGTAGGTACTTTGGTGAACAAATTCAGCTCCAAGAAACATTTTTTCTACTCTACATTTTTGCATAATGTCTCCCAGGTGGCAGCAATTGCCAGGGAAGATAGGTTCTCCTTACACAAAACAGTTTAATGCTTCATGGCCCACTGCTAAGGAACAGGCTCTTAAGAAAGAGAAAGGAAAAAGAAAAATGAGGTTTTGGTCTCTGTTTCAAAGACTACAAATGAATTTAAGATTAAATGGGAAGATGGTGAAACGGTGTTGGGAGGAGGGAAGCTCCTGGACTAGTGCATGGACTTTCCTCCCTGTGTCTTGTGGAAACACAGGTGCTTAAGGAAAGTTAGATGGGAATTTGGCATACAAGATTTTTTTAAAAATCAGTTCTCAAATCTTCTTTCCAGCTAAAGATCAGCCTTAGCAGCGCTTGCTTGCTGCTGCTTACTGCTTGCTCGTGAACAGCTTGATTTTGATAGGTCTGGACAGTTAGGCTTCCAGCAAATCCATGCCTAAATATATCCATTGAGGTGTGCATACTAATTTTTCCTTTTACTTTGAGTGCGATGGACATTCATAAAGTGCATCTGACTACTTGCAAAACCTACTGACGAAAGTGAAGAAGCAAAGAAGTTTCCTTAATTTCCTCTAGTAGGTCAGGTTTATGAAGTGTAACAGAGGATGTAAGCATATTTTTTTTACACATGACCTGTTGAATAGAGGTGCTTTTGACAACTGGAGCCTTTCCTGGTCTTACATAATTTAAAAAAAAAAAAAAAAAGAGAGAAAGGCTTTGAGATACATTGAACAATATACA
>NW_010406031.1:0-361 GCF_000710305.1 Buceros rhinoceros silvestris | reverse complement strand
CTTTCTAGACACCATCTTCTCAGAGCGTAAATATATACAATATGCATCTCAGTTCACCTCGTCCCTTGTATGATGTAATGGCAGTTGATATTTAGAAATTACTCTGATCATTCTAAACAGAATGAAAAAATGAACAGGACTATGAGGAAGTTAGTTACAAAATATTTTGTATTATCCCCATAAAACTGAGAGACCGCTCAGGTAATAACTGTACCTGAAGGCTCCACTCTTGCCTTTCGTATGTTTTTGGTAAGTGTATCTAACATTATCTTCTAGTTATTCTATGTTATCAGGAAATGATAAAAAAAAGAGTTTAAAAACATTATAACACATTGTCCCGGTTTGGGCTAGACTTCCTTGT
>NW_010406030.1:1584-1829 GCF_000710305.1 Buceros rhinoceros silvestris | reverse complement strand
GGGGGGATGGGGATGGGGGGGCGGGGATCGCGTTGGCTAATTAGGCGTTAATTAATTAGGCGCTAATTAATCGTTAAGTGGTTAATTAGGCGGTAATAGCCGCGTGATCTGGGTTACTAATGAGATGTCGGCCCTAATTAACCCGCCCCAGGCCCTAATTAACCCTCGTTCGCTAATTAACCATTAATTAAGCACTAAACACACCCAATAATTGTTTAATAGGTTATTAATTGGCAATTACTAAT
>NW_010406030.1:370-1572 GCF_000710305.1 Buceros rhinoceros silvestris | reverse complement strand
TAATAGCCGCGTGATCTGGGTTACTAATGAGATGTCGGCCCTAATTAACCCGCCCCAGGCCCTAATTAACCCTCGTTCGCTAATTAACCCTTAATTAACCCCTAAACACCCCCAATAATTGTTTAATAGCTTCTTAATTGGACATTAATAATCATTTTAGTTCTGTTAACAACAGTACGTCAGAGTTAATTAATTCCCTAGGTGCTAATTACATTCTTTTTCTGTAATTAGCTACTAATTAATCATTATCTAATGCATAATTAACATTCAAATACCATGTAAAAGTTCATTAGATGTAATAACTCATTAATTAGAAAATATCTGCTGCTTTATTTGTACTATTAATAGCATCAAAGGTATTAATTACACCACATTTGCTGATTAACTATTATCCAAATACTTATTGTTTACTAATTAATACTTAATTGTTTATTAACAGGATATTATTACTAATTTTAATTAAGTGTGCAATGGAAATTGGGCTCTAATTAACCCCCCAGCACTGATTAGCTCTCTTTCATTAATTAACTTCCAAATAATTGCTAATTACTGACCATCTAGTTTTCTAAGACCTTTTAATTAGACATTAGTATTAGTTTTATTAATGAAATCTCGGAGCTAATGAACCTTCAGGTGCTAATTAACCCACCATTCCTTAATCAACCCTTAATTAACTGCAATTATTTGTTAATTGTCATGTAATAGCTCATCAATGGTGTATTAATACTCGTTGTATTTCCATTATTAATTGGATTGGGGGGCTAATTACTCATCTCAGGCTCTAATTAAGCCCCAGGCATCAATTAACATTGGTGTATAATCGCACTTCAATTACTATGTAACAGCTTATTAATCAGAAAGTAATAAAAAACTTGTTTCCCTTATTAACCAGATGTTTGTGCTGATTAATCCCTGCGGCGCTAATTAGTTTTCCAGACTTTAATTAAGGCTTGATTAGACCTTTATTACCCAGTAATTATATAGTAATAACTTGTTAATAGGATGTTAACACCTGTTTTGTTTCCAATATTGATTAGACTGGGGGGCTAATTACCCACCTCAGGCACTAATTAAGACCCCCCAGGCACTAATTAACCCCTAGACAATAGTTAACTGTTAATTGACGTTTAATTGCTCTCTGATTAACATATAATAATTAATTAACAAGAAAACAATACCTGGTTTTTCTCTGTCATTCACCA
>NW_010406030.1:0-204 GCF_000710305.1 Buceros rhinoceros silvestris | reverse complement strand
CCCCAGATTTTTCTGCTGATTAACCCCCCCCGGCTCTAATTAACCCCCCCGGCACTAATTAACCCCCCCATGCCGGGTCGGCTCCTTAATGAATTCAACCTCGTTACCGGCGCGTTAATTAGCGCTGCGACCGTCGCGTTGCCAGGCAGGGCCCCGTCTCCATGGCAACCGTTGCCGCAGCGTCAATCGGCCGGCGAGCGCCGC
>NW_010406029.1:12542-13678 GCF_000710305.1 Buceros rhinoceros silvestris | reverse complement strand
TCTCTCCAACGCCCTGGTGAAGCGTTGAGGTGGGCAGACCCCTTCGCCCTTAACCACAGCAGCACAGAACCGTTTGGGTTGGAAAAGACCTCTAAGACCAGCGTGTCGAACCGCTGGCTCGTGCCGTCAGCTTCATCAGTGTAATGACAGTCCCTTTAAGATCCGTGTTGGTATTTGGCATTTTAATCTGGGGAGGCGTTGTGTCTGTAGCTGGGCGTAAGGCACCCCCTGTATGGACAATTCCAACGCTTCTGGTCTTTTCACGTGCTTGGCACCACGACTAAAGCACAGCACAAGCCGTGATGGTCCAGGGAAGTCAAAAGCCGTGTAAGCCCAGCACCAGCTACCCCATAAATCGGTAGCTGCCCACGGAAGGCCCCTCGGGGAAACCTCAGACTGGGATTTGGGGTGAAAAAAAAAGACCCGCCCGTGCCCTGGGCAGCTGGGTGAGTGTTTTACTCCGGGCCGTTGTGCAGGGGCCGCGTTAGAAACGCCAGCCTGAGTGGGAGCTCGGCACCTCGCCGCAGTGCGAAGAGGATTCCGCAGCCTGGCTGGAGTCGGTGTTGACCCCTGTACTGCGCTTCCAGCTGCTTTATTCCCCAGTCCCAGCCGTCACTCCCCTCCCGTCACCCCCTGCCAACCCACAGCCCCCTGGCTTAGACTGGTGCTCTGTTATCCTTCCAGGGAAGAACGGTTTCCACTCCGCTCTCACCTTCATGACACCTCCCTCTGCTGCTGCTTCCCTTGGTCGGTGCCTGCACCCCTCGGTCCTTCGCTCCATGGGCATTGGGGAGGGTGTTACCCCAGGGGCAGGTCAGAATTTCATACAACCGCTTTGTTAAAAGCTTAAAATCATTGCAATACCCTCAATAAACAAGTTTTAGAACCCTCCAGAGTTCTTGGGAGTTGATGTTGATAGTGAAGGAAACAGCGATACTTTGCCTGACGTCTTTTATCTAAGACTATCACTGTTCTTCGAAAGATTAATTAGTTAATTAAGCTTCACAACGCTGCTGGGAGATAAGGGAGCATTAGACGCTCACCGATAACAGACCAGGGTCAGGGTACAGGGCGCTGGAGACCGTCTCCAGCCAGGGCTCCTTGGCTCTCCCGGCTGAGCAGGGAGACGCTGGGGG
>NW_010406029.1:10467-12402 GCF_000710305.1 Buceros rhinoceros silvestris | reverse complement strand
CACACGGACCCGGGAGCATCGCCGGGCAAACGGGCTTCCAGGGCTTGTGTTTGGGCAGGGAGGCAATGGCAGCTCGAAGTCGTGCTGTGAGGCATAGTCGGTTCAAAACCCGACCTGCAGAATTTTCAGTGAAACCACTGCTCCTAGCGCGGTGCCTGTTCCACATCGACGCCGTGGTTCAGAGGACGAGGTGATTTCAGAGCAGTGTGTGGCTGGGGCGTTGACGTTGGCAGATGTCACCATCGGTGAGGCAGCGCTGCCAGGTAAAGCAGCTGCTCAGCTGGCTCACACTTAGGCTGACGGTAAAAATTAATGAACGAGGCTTCGTTTTCACGTTGCTTTATGTGAAGGGAACGAGCAGCCTCACGCTGTGTAATTTGGAGGGCTCATGCCAGGCACCCGGGCGACACACGTGGGGTGATGCCGCCAGGGAAGGCATTGTCTGTGCCCAGGTTAATGGCCGTACCAGCTCTGCAAGGTTCCACACCGCCAGCGCACGGAATTTCGCTGGAGAATGAGACGAACACTCCTCAGCCGTTGCTGAACCTAACCGGGAGCTCTCTTGGTCGCCAGAATCCCCACGTCAGAACCGAGCTGGGGGCTCAGGGCCGGGTCTCGCTGAAATTGCCCTGAAATTCCCCTGAATGCAGCGACTACTCATCTGTCTAGAGAAACCAAAGGGAAAAGGAGGTTGGTTTAGGAACCCTGGTTTTCCTTTGGCACTCAGGGTTTCCTGAGAGACCCTGAGCTGCCGTTCCGCTGAAGTTCCAGGTGACCTGAGATCACGTTCTTAGAGCCAGAGGGGCAGCATCAGGCCGTCATAAACAGCTCGGTCCTGGCTCATTGTTGGCAAAGGTGGTGATATTCATTCGTAAAGAAGATGTAGTGTGGCCATAAACCGACTCCAGAGCGGGACCTGAGCGGGGTGCGCTTAGGAAGCAGCATGTGAAGAGCTGACCTTGCCTACAAGACTACAGAGGACTTTTCACGTAATAAATGCAAAAAACGGAGTAGGCTGCTTTGGGAGAACAGGCTCCTCAGGGAAGGTCAGCCTCTGCAGGGATCTCCTGATGATGGACATAAATACTTGATAGTCTTTATGCTCATGCACTGTTGAAGAGGAGGTGGTTTGGTTTCGCTTCGGTTCACCATGTTGTACCTGGCACAACACAGCTGCTCTCTGCTTCAGTGCCTGTCAGGCTTTTATTTACAGCAATTTCCTACAGGTGCCAGAGAGCCGCTTTATCCAGCCTCAAGAGAGGTAGAAAAATGTTGTAAAGTGTTAGTCTGAGAGTTCCTGTAGCTTCCCTTAGAACGGCACATGTTTTGTTTCAGAATTAATGAAATACAAATCTAAAAACCACCTTGAGCCCAAAAGGTCCGCGGTCATCCCGAAGGACCATGCTGACTGCTGTAGTGACGCCTTCTCTACCACCACCGCCACCATCTTGGGGCTTCGGTCCTGCCTTCCGCCGGCCTCTCTTCTGCTCTCTCTTCTCACGCCCGTGTCCGCATCCTCACTGCGCGGCTGCTGCCCCATGGGCTGGGACCCGAGCTCGCGCTAACCGATGGACATGCGCTGCCCCAGCGCTCCCAGTCATCGGGCTCTGATCTTATTAGCACGCTGGTTTTTCTCTGTCTGCCAGAAATTAAATTATTAACTCTGAATCAGATTTCCTTGCAGCAGCCCTGCTCTGGCTGGAGCGTGCTGACGTCTTCAGCTTCACCTCCAACGCTTGTTCGTGCAGATCAGATACGGCTCCATCAAAGCAAACGGTGATGTCAATAGCGATGAGATCAGCCCGCGCTTTCTGCTCCGGACCACTGCCCTACCAGCACCGAGTGGCACATCCAGATCTCTACGGGAGGGTGCAGAGAGCTACGCCCGCTTAATCCAAGACCAATTCCTCCTTTCAGTGTCACTGCTCGTCCCGG
>NW_010406029.1:9988-10273 GCF_000710305.1 Buceros rhinoceros silvestris | reverse complement strand
CCGGGCTGTGTGCGAGCCCAGCGCCCAGCGCGTGATGACACAGCAACCTGCAAGAGGCTTCAGTGCAGCCCTGACGGCACCTACGTGACAGCGCTGCTTCTCCGCTTTGAGAAGTCCCACGTGGAAACGCTCCGCACAATTTTGCATCTTTCTTCTGAATTTTGACTCGTTCCTTACAAACACGTGGGCTTCACGGGTCAGCGAGGGCCGCGTGGCAGCAGGGCTCAGCGGTAGGGCTCGCCTGCCATTTCCCCGCGTGGCGCACACTGGTTGCTGCCCCCTCAC
>NW_010406029.1:7548-9874 GCF_000710305.1 Buceros rhinoceros silvestris | reverse complement strand
TGCCCGCTCACCGGGCTGAAGGCAGAGCGGTGGAGTCCGCCGGTCCCACCCGGCTGACTCAAGGGCAGGGCCTGGACCGCGGGCGTTATCTGATGCTTCAGGTGAGGACCCAGAGCCCGACGCTGTCCTGAAACGCTCGTGACTCACCCCGGTCCTGGCCCAGGCTGCTGCCATCTGTTCAAACCAGTGGCCAGGCCAGTGGGCAGCCGTGGCAGAGTGGGCTTTTCTGGTTTTCTCCTCCTTCTCCCTTTCTTTCCCCTGTGCGAGGAAAGGGGTGGGAGGTCTGTGACAACTTTCCCTCTCCTCTGGAGGAAGCCTGGTAGAACGAGCAGGGGCAGGATCACAAGCCCGTGATGGGGGTCTTCTGAGTTTTGCGCCGTTTTTTCACCGGTCCTTCCTGGACTCTGTCTGATGGCACCTCCCACCTTCGCAGACACCCCGTGGCTGCAGGCATTGAGAGCTGCAGTTGAGGGAACACTTCTCCTGCCTGCAGTCCCAGGTGCCCTCATTGGGATGGACCTTGGGGAAGGATGTGCCTGGATCCCCCATGGGTGACCCCATGGGCCCCCCTGTCTATGGTCCAGCGCAGCCCAGCAGCGCTCCAGCACCAGACCAGCTCTGGAGCGGTTCCCGGGGAAACACCTCCCAGGCTGAGCCCGGCTCCCGCTGCCTCGGAGCAGGCAGCAGAGGAGGGTGCTGCAGGCCACCCCGCTCCTCCCTGCCGGCTCACAACCCCGGGGTCTTGGTCTCCCTGCCGGCTCACAACCCCGCGGTCTTGGCAGGCAGCGACACCGCCGGGTCCTGTTCGTTTTTAAAGGTGAGGCCATGCTGTTTCAGCAAAACTGGGATTGTTCTCCTCGGTCGAGTGCAAACCTGCCTGGCTCCATGGGCTGCTGAGGACCCACTCCAATTTATTTTTAGCAAAGGTCAGATAATTCCTCTTCTCCAGACCTGCCGGCTCACAACCCCGCGGTCTTGGCAGGCAGCGACACCGCCGGGTCCTGTTCGTTTTTAAAGGTGAGGCCATGCTGTTTCAGCAAAACTGGGATTGTTCTCCTCGGTCGAGTGCAAACCTGCCTGGCTCCATGGGCTGCTGAGGACCCACTCCAATTTATTTTTAGCAAAGGTCAGATAATTCCTCTTCTCCAGACAGCTAACCTGAGTGATTTGCTACAGTTTGGAGAAAAAATCGGTTACAGAAATCGGTTACCAGCGTTTGTTGTGTGGGATGGAGCACAGAGAGCGTCTGCTTTTAACACACGTCCCCGAGAGAGGCACTCACAAACACAGGGTGCTCACTCATCTGTCACACTTCTCCGAGAAATTAATGTAATTTAATCATAGAATTATAGAATCACAGAATGGTTTGGGTTGAAGGGACCTCCAGAGCTCACACAGTGCAACCCCCTGCAGGGAGCAGGGACATCTGCCCCCAGAGCAGGGGGCTCAGAGCCCCAAGGGCCAACCTGACCTGGGATGGGGCCAGCGATGGGGCTGCTCCCACCTCTCGGGGCAGCCTGGGCCAGGGGCTCACCAGTTTAAGGATACAATTTTCCACGTGCTGAGAATGAGAGAATAATTTGGTCTCCTCTCTCAGCCTGTGTCTGTGCACGTCAGAGGAGCTCCCAGGATGTGCACTGCCCAGGCGATGCTCCGATGGTGCCCGGCAGGTTTGCTGCTGGGCTGGGCTGCCTGGTGGAGAAGGCGAGCTGTGGAGCAGGCTCTGGACGCTGGAAGGTGGCTCAGAGCTCGCCGAGCTAAGGGGACATGGGGGATCTCCCCAGCCAGCACACAGTGCACACCCCACACCCTGCCTCCGCCATCCCCCTCCCTCCTGCCTCCTCCCAGCACTTGGCAAATAATTTGAGCATCACACTGAAAACAGGGTGCGATGGCTGAGGTGGGGAATCCCCCAGAAGAGCACAGACCACTCTGGGGGCTGGAGGGCACTGGGCATCCCGTGTGCCCGGGGGGAGCCTGTGCCAGCATCGGGAGCCCTCACCAGTGACACTGTGGAACACGAGGTGGGGTCTCCGTGTTCCGTCCCGTGCTGTCTCACTCAGGAGCAAACGCCACACAAGGATATTTTCTGGTGTGGTGCACCCTGGCCCGCAGCTCGTTCATGATTTATGGGCTGGCAGACAAAACACAACTTCTGGATTCTCGGAAAATCGAGAAGTGTAAATACAAAAGAGAGATAAAGGAGCAGAAAATAGTGGGAGGGGACACGTCAATATTTAGTGAAGCTCCTGCCCGGGTGCAGGCAGCACCTTCTGCACTCAGGTGGAGACAGCGGCTGGAGCAAGTGTGGACCCAAGCCCCGCCC
>NW_010406029.1:5843-6977 GCF_000710305.1 Buceros rhinoceros silvestris | reverse complement strand
CATTGTCCCCGCGGCAGGAGGAGAGCGAGCTCCGTGTGCTTCCACGCAGGCTCCGGCCCGAAATGCCGCACAAGTTTCCATTGTTTTTCCACCAAAGGCTTTTGACAAAGAAATCCCGAGGATGGTTAGGCAAGAGGAAGAGAATTAATTTCATTTTTTCAGCTGATAGAAGCTGTTTAGAGGCCTTAAATGGGTTTCAGGACTCAGGAGTGCTGAAATATGGATTTCAATTTACAGGGCTGATTAATAACATTGGTCTCCCAGCAAGGCAGGGGAGGGGGAGGATCTGCAGGAGCAGGAGCTGGGCAGTCACTGGAAACACCTTTTCCAGACCCTGCCTGTTAAAGCACGTTTTCTCACTCACCAGCTCTCCCCTTATCGACGTCTCACTGCGGTCGAAGCTCGCACCAGCGCTGAGCTCCCCTCGCTGGGGCTGCCCTGGGCATGGACCCCGCCTCAGCCCCCTCCGTCCCACGTAGCCGGTGCCCCCGGGTTCATGGTGGATGGAGAGTGGGCGGCACTGGGGGGCTCTTTTTCCTTTTATTTGTAATTTCAGGAGCAAAAAGCACTGCTGAGCAAGCTCAGGTACACGAACCTGGGGTTCCTCAGCTGCCCGGTGAGTTTGCTGGGAGCAGGACACTTGGCCAAGTCATTGCTTCGCTCAGGACCCACGGCTGGTGAGCAGGGACACAGCGGGCCAGGTCCGCTTCCTCCAGCTCCCACAGTGCAACGCTCTGCTCCAATGCTAAATGAAACAAAGGTCAGCGATGAAGGTTTCCCAGAAAACACTTTTCCCCTTTCCAACCAACTAAACATCTTCACTGCTGTACAAGGACAACAGAAGTTCACGCTGAATTATTTACTGCCTCAGTGGAACCGGGGGCTGACGGCTGACAGGCTGAACCCAGCCAGCAGCGCAGGGATGTTGGATGCCAACGGCATCCTGGCCTGTTCCAGCACTGGTGTGGCCAGCAGGAGCAGGGCAGGGATTGTCCCCCTGGACTGGGGGCACTGGGGAGGCCACACCTCAAATAATCCTGGGTTCAGTTCTGTCCCCTCACTGCCAGAAGGACATTGAGGGGCTGGAGCGTGTCCAGAGCAGGGCAGCGGAGCTGGGGCAGGGTCTGGAGCACA
>NW_010406029.1:1749-4866 GCF_000710305.1 Buceros rhinoceros silvestris | reverse complement strand
GTTCCACTGTGCCTGATGGTTACAGCTGTGTGTGTGTGGTAACACCACCGTGGGTACCAGCATAGCCTTGGAAAGGCTCATCCCAAACCCTTCTGCATCTGGAGAAAAGCTTGTGAAGTTGGTCGGTTGGGGCTTGTGGACAGCCTGGAGGAGTCTCCTCAAGGGCACTTCTCTGCGCGTGCAGCTGCACCCGCCCAGCACCAAGTCACCTTCTTCAGAGAGCTTCGAGAAGTGTGGTGAGGGAGCAGTCCCAAACCTGGCTTATTTCCGAATAAAGCAAGGAACAGAGGCTAAAGCACCGCTTTGGCCCCCGTGGCATGCTCTCCCCTCCTCCCCTCTGCCTCCCAGCAGCAGCTGCACAGCCAGGAGGATTGCACCTCGTCCTTGACCGTCTGCCCTCTCGCTGACAAGGCGGAGGAGCTCGCCACGCCGCCTCCCTGGGGATAAAACCGTGCGACAGAGAACGCAGGTTTCCGAGCTGTGGGTAACGTAATTAAGGCACATTTCCCCGAGAGCAGGACGGGGCGACAAACGGAGCCGCTTTTTTTGCATGGCGCAAAACTCGGGCCACACCAAGACGTGTGTATGTGTGTGGCGGGGGGGTGTGTTTGAAGACACGTGTCTGCATATGCACGGATGTAGAGCCACAACCTCGCTAGTGTTCCAAAGGAAGCGGAGCTGTTGCTAGAGAGAAAATATTTACAGATGGATGGCGGTGGCTGCATCCTTTTGGCCGGGTTTGGATGCGTGCATCGCAAATCGTAACAGTCAGCCACCAAACCAGGCCAAGCTCGTAATGACTCTGTGGGATGCGAGATGGGGATTGAGCGTGACCAGTGGCCGTGCAGAGGGCTAAGATGTGTGTCACAGAAAATGCTTATTCGGAAGGATTCCGAGCGGTGTCCTGGAATGGGCTGCAGCAGCGCTACCTCACAGCCGTTTCATGGAGCACTTCTCCGTGCACGACCGCGAGCCGGGTCCTGCCGACTCAGCTCCTCTTTGTTTTGCTTCTCCTTGCGAGCTCGAACAGCGATGCTGCAGCGCCCGGCTGGGTGGGTGACCTCAGCCCCGGTGCCAAATGGATGACTGAAACACTGAGCACAGAAAACACAAGCCATTGTCTCTGCGCTGAAATGCCAGCTTTGTTCCACGTGGAGCTGCTGGCTTATCCTCTAACCCCTGCGATGCCGCGCCGAGGGTTGGACCCTGCGGTCCCTCCCCTATCGTTAACTCAGGTTTGAACGAATAACGGTGACATACAAAGGCAGACTCTGCAGCTGGCACAGGGCAGATCAAGTGCTGCAGGGTGGAGCAATGCTGCTCGCTCATCCTCCGCCCGCAGAGAGTTCACAGTTTCGTGCAAATCCCCCAAATGAGGGGTTGTCACCTCTGGTTGTGGCTTAACCTGCGGAGATGAGCTGAAGAAAATCTGTTAACATGGACAAATCGCAGGGCCTGGTCCCCCCCAGAAAGCAGCCAGAAGAGAAGCGTGGTGGGTTTTCATCCCGTCGCAGCAGCAGGTCACTGACTGTGGTGCCACGCTCAGCTCTCTCCTCAGTGAGCTCAATTCCCGCAGAACATTCTGGGCTGTGAACCCTCCACAGTGCTCAGCACGCCGGATTTAGGCATTTCAACCCTGGAGAAGGGTCCAGGTCACACCTCGCCCTCCTTGTTCCCTCGTTCCCAACCTGGGCTGCTGTTTGCTGGGCAAGCGGCTCTCCTGGACCCGTTTCGGACACCTTCATCTCTCCGTGGGCAGCTGGGGACCCTGGTGGCTCTGCGTCAGGGAGGCCAGCGCGAGAGATGGAGCAGAGGGAC
Source organism: Buceros rhinoceros silvestris (assembly GCF_000710305.1). Classification (NCBI taxonomy): domain Eukaryota; kingdom Metazoa; phylum Chordata; class Aves; order Bucerotiformes; family Bucerotidae; genus Buceros; species Buceros rhinoceros. The sequence continues at coordinate 3,048 of NW_010406029.1, read as the reverse complement.
AGGAGGATGGTGAAAAGCTCGGGGCAGGGACATTGTAAAAGGTGGGACAACACCTGAGGGATGATGAAGAGGGTGTTGATAGAAGTCTGTACAGTCATGGGAGGGTGCTCGCTACTCCTCAAAAATCATTAAATTGTGGGTTCAAAACTGGTACATGCATGGAGGAGAAGGGTTGCTCAGTGGAGCAGTGCAGGTGCAACCTCGGCGTGAGAAGATGCCGACCCTGGACTGCAGGATGCTCCAGCTGCCAAATCACCAGAGGAAAAGCCTCTCTCCTTTACCCATTTCCCAGTGTAGCCTCTCCCGGCCATTCCCCGAGACGGAAAGCCGGAAGAACCTTTGCTTCTCCCGTCTTCTAAATCCTGATCACTTTTCCAGCTGAAATCCCCAGACTGTAAGCGTGGACAGAGAACGCAGCCCACGCTGCGAGGTCAGGCAGCGCCGAGCGCTGTCACCACCTGGACCTCTCCTTGCCGAGGCTGCAGGTGGGACCCCGCTGGCCTTTTCAGAAGGGCTGGACTCCAAAGGCTACAGAAAGACCTCAACATCACCATTTACCGGCAAACAAGCTCTCTCACTGTTATTTGTGACTCAACGACACTCAGAATTAAGAAGCAGAGGGGTGGATCAGCCAGCTGCAGGACTGGTAAAGCGCTTCTGAACATTTTTGGAGGGTGGAGGAGAAAACCAGCCAGCCCATCGTTGTGGAAACTTATTGTGATATTTAGCACTTGACCTCTACCGTCAAGGGTCCATTTATGCACTTTACTCTGATACAGAAGATGCAAAATGTCCGCTTTATTGATTAACACAGAGGGCTATATCTCTCTACTAAGCCCCGCCCATCGTGGGTGGTTACTGCATTCCTGTAACGTAAGCACGTAAGCACGTAATCTTCCGACCGTCCATACTGCCACCCAGCGTCCATAACAGTGTACTGCAACACATCGTATCCCTCCCCTGGGTCTCTGCAGCCGACGTAAGCAGTGCACCCGGACCCTGCCGAGAGGGCAGGAAGGAGGGTTTGATCCACACCCACATCTGCAGGCTGCTCTCAGAAGGGGCAGCAGGTAGCACCAGCCACCGCCTGGGCTGTGCTGGGCTGGCCAGCTCACACAGGGATGACTCTGGCCGCAGCCCAGGGCCTGTCACTCCTCGCTGGCACAAGGACTTTCACCGGCACATGTCCTTCTCGGTGTCCAGAAAGCTCTGGGTTTATACTAAACATAGCAGGTGACATCTACGTCCTGCATCTGATTTCCCGGCTGGGCGGAAGCTCCACCACTCGGAGAAGCACCA
>NW_010406029.1:1244-1546 GCF_000710305.1 Buceros rhinoceros silvestris | reverse complement strand
GCAGGAATGGAGCTGTAGTCCGGGAATTCACGTGAAGTCCCTTCTTCGCTTACCTGCCAGCTTGGGAACGTTACTGCCGGTTTGCTGCTGGGCTTTCCAAGTGCTTCGGCACGCGTCTAGCCAGATCGCTGCGGGGTCCCCGAGAGAGCGTGTGTACAACAGCCTTTGAACGAGTGCGCTGTGGGCGATGCGAGAGGGGGACTGAGCCCAGGGTGGTGACCCACATGTGCCTCCCGCAAAGGCTCCTGACGCACTCCATTCCCCAGTACGCCAGAGAGAAGGGCTTTACGTCAGGGCCGTGG
>NW_010406029.1:0-1038 GCF_000710305.1 Buceros rhinoceros silvestris | reverse complement strand
GAATCCTGCTCCTGCGGCGGGTTTCCAGCGCATTGCTGTCCGTCAGTCCACTCCTGCCGGGGTCAGGACAGACGTCTCTGTGTCCCCACTGCCCGCTGACCCCTTGTCCCGGCCGCTCAGCCCCTCACCTCTAGGGATCACCCTCAAAGGGGCTCAAAGCAGCAGAGTCTTTGCGCACCCCGATCCCCCAGCGCCAGGCCCACCCGGCTGCTGCTTGCACAGGGACATCCCTGCCCCCGGGACATGCCGACCCATCCCGAGGGCCTCATCTGGGAAAAACAAGTAAATAAACAACCAACCCACAGCAGAGAGTCCTCACATCCTCCCTCTGTGAAAAGCGGGTTCAGAAGAGTCAATGATTTTTCATGGTGTGGGTGTGATTAATGAACTTAATCACAGGATACTTTGATTCATCTCTTGTTTTTAAGGGATAGTCGAAAACAAGAAGAACTGCTACCCTTTGTGCGTTTGTAATTTGGTTAATCGTGGCGAGCAGAGAGCCTTTTGCATAGTCAGCACTCGCCTGCATTATAGAACATATTTGCAAAACACAACAACACTTGCTTTTCTGTTCCGGAGCCAGCCAGCGTATCCCAGTTGGCAGGAAGCTCAAAGGAAGTTTATGGAGACCCAAAAATCTTGCAGGAATTTAATTAAACTTGAATCTTGGTAACTCTCATGCATATCTGCTTGCACAGTGTCGTCTGCGAGCAGAGCTGCTGCGCTGTTCAGGTCCCTGGGTCTTCTGGGTTCAGCTGGCTGCCCACTCGCCCTCAAGCCTGCGCACCTCCTCGCGCAGCCCCGGGGAGATGATCCTGCTCGATCCAGTCCCTGCAGCCCCCCGGTCCTTCACTCCCTTCTCGCCACGTGCTCATGGCCCTGCACAAGCTGCTACTGAACACAGTCTGCAGCAGGAAAAGAGCAGTTTTTAGCTAATTTGCCTTCTGTTGTTGGCAGAGCCAGGGCTGCCCGGACTGGTCACATCTGGCACCTCTTGCGTGGAGAACACGTTGCTCAGCAGCACCCACCAGTGCCTCT
>NW_010406028.1:0-6912 GCF_000710305.1 Buceros rhinoceros silvestris | reverse complement strand
GTGGCCCAGGGTGGGCAAGGAGGGAGAGCAGGTAAGGCTGAGGCCCAGCACAGGGAAACTGGGTGCAGCAGGGTAGTGTCCCTTGGGTGTTGTGTTCAGGAGGACCTTGATCTCGCTGGATTTCTCCCCTCAATACGGGAGGCTGTGGGGTTTGTGTGGGAACGGTGCAGACCTACAGTAGTAGTGGTGTGTCTGTGTGCTTTTCTAAGAGTAGCTGTGAGATGTACCAGCTGAAGTGGGGTGAGAGTAGGTGATGCTAAAGCCTGAATTAACAAAGTCTTGGTAGCTGGAGTTTAATTACAGAATCCACTGAGTACAAGTGCAAAAGCTGTGGCACAGATCATAGATAAAGTGCTTATTTCTGTCTTGCCTTTACCGTAGTCCTCCAAACTTACGCAAGTATTGTTTGTGATCCACCTGTGGGCAGCCCTTGGGGAGCAAATTATTAAAGACAAAGGGCACAGAACCGGTCAGTACCACCCCAGCTTGATATCTTTGGGATTATGATACAAATTATTGTTTATTCAGGCAAAGGACCTAGGACGGGTTGTCAAGCCATTTTCATACCAGCTTCTGTTGATCTTATGCAGATACTTGGCTGATAAAATCACCAGCATTCTGGTCTTTCTTCCTGAAAAAGTTTCCTTGGGCCTTGTTAATTTTATGAAAATGTTTATTTGCAGGTGTAGAAGGGACTGCAAACAAACAAATCCACTCAGGTACACTGGAGAAAGCAGAAGTGTTCCTGTTGTCCTGAAAAGCGGGATCTTTAGCAGGTGGGCAAAGCCAAAATGCACGCTGTTGACATATTTCTTTATTTCCTGTTTGCTGCAAAGCTAGGAGCTAGCTGGTACTCCACAAAGCTAGCTGCTGATACATTGTGAAAACAGTCATTCCTTTATAAAATCTGCATTAGCGTAATTAACGAATCCGTTATTTACCATGCTTCTCCTGGTGATTACAATTATTTGTCCTAAAGCTGATTGGCTAACCGATTTTCTCCTTCCATTTAAAGTGGTAGCACATCTACTTTTTACTATTCATGCTCAGAAGGTGGGGGGCTTTAAGGAGTAGGGGGGTCCTTCTAGCCAAGGGTTAATGAGGTAAGTTCACAGTAAGTCCCTGTTAGTGCTTTCTGCTAACAGTTCTACAATCAAGGCTAAAGACACTTGGAATTAGCATTTTCCATTCAACTCCTCTTCATGCGAAGACAAACTCAGTGAGGACCCTCTCTGGTCAGTCTCTTCAACCTGTCTCTTTCGGCCTTGAGGATGAGCTCAACAAACATTTCAGGCTGGCCTGTCTTTCTAGACATTAGTCCTAGAGCTCGTGCTTTCCGATTGCCCGTGTCCCTGCGTGAAATGAGGTTAGTATGGCTCTGCACAACACTTGTCTTCAGAGCAAAGTGGGACAGATAGTAAATCATTTTCAGCTGCGTTTAAAGGCATTTTGATCTGTGCCGTTTGCAGCCTTAGCCTTCTGTGGGGCCTCCACTCTCTTGCTGTTATGGGAAATCAGCCTAATAAAACTTTTCTCCCAAATGAATGTCATTGTTATAATACAGTGAGTCAGGAAAGAAACAATATTAACCACAAAATAATGTCAATCTAACCACCAGCAGGAGTTCCCCATCAATCAACTGCAATGCCTTAACTGTGTTTCCTCATTGTGATCATAATTTGGTGATAATTTAATGAAACTGGAAGTGGAGGAGTTACCGCACATCAGAAGTAGGATTTTCGCTGATAGAATTCAATACATGAGACCTCCTGTTCAGAGCCAGGGAACTGAGAAAAGCTTGTCACCTACGAGCATTGCCTGGGTTGACCAAGCAGATCCACGTCTGCCTGGGTTTTGGAAGTGGCACAGTGAGGGCTTTAACATCTTCAATGTTTTGATGAGGTAGTGAATAAAGCCTATGACGCGTCTAATACATCCTTCGCACTGAATTTACAAAGCTTGCAAAACCTGCAGATTCCGGTAACGCTGTAATCCCTACAACGGGTTGTGCTGTAGGAGTGGGAAGGGTGTCAAAAACCAATCTCGTTACAAGAAGGCAGAAGCAAACATGTCCTAGGGTTCTGCTCAGTTCTATCCCAGGCAGCTGGCTGCTTGGCTGGCTTCGGTAGGTGACTGTGACATGCTTTGGCACATGGCATGCTGGCCTGGCAATACTCTATTTAAAGTGACAGCTCTTAAAGGTTGGTAATACTCAGCTGTTAGTCCTGCTGTTAGACTTTGAATTTTAGATAAAGGTAGAGGTGCTGGAGGACTCAGACAAGCCCTGCAATTTAAATAAAGTTTTGATCTAACAGAGATGAGCACAAACAATTCGTAAGAGGTTCATGAATAGATTTCCCATGTTGTTAGAATTGGGTGCAGTCACCCTCAGCGCGTTACAGGCAGTAACATACGCTCAGGTTGTATGTTACTGCCGTATCCATTACAAAGAAAAGTCAGGCCTGTTTGACCAGTTGTGGTTGAGGTATAGCAGTTTCTGTTGCTGATGATTCCTGAGAGGAGAATGTAAACACTGTCAGGCATTTGTCTTTGACTCCTCGTTCTGAATGGCTGTGTGTTCGTTTGCATTTGAGTTAAGTGAGTGTGACCTGGAGAGTGGTTTAGGAAAAAAGGCTTGGACTTGTGTCTGCCTTGATCCGAGCAATCTTTAAAACACTACTGTACTATCCTGTGCAATAATTAGAGATCGCAAAGGTGAAGTTGGTAAGTGAGATGAAAAGCAAAAGAAGACCAGAAGAACAGGCTGCCCTTCTTGTTCCCATTTGTAGCTCTGGAGCTTTGTGTTTGCTTTTAACTGACCTTTCACGTGGAAGGTATGTCAAGTGCAGACACATCTCTGTGCTTTGACTTGAGGCTGAAAGACCTGAGCCTGAAAGCTGTAAAGCTGGGTAGCCACAAGGCAGCCTAAGCTAATGTACCATATTTTGTGTGGCTTACTCATTTCAGCAGTGCTAACACGGCTAGCTGGTGTCTGGGCTTGATCTGTCCTCCATCCTGCCAGCCCTAGATATTCTAGTTTATCTGCCCCCAGGCATGCAGATGTACCCAGAACTGTTTTGATTGCAGACGCATTACTACAGTTCCGTTTGTGGTTGCTGTTTGTATTTCAAAAGAGAGCTTTTATATGTAAAGTTCTGGGGAAGCTGAAATTACACTGTTTACTTGGCCTTTCTGGAGAAGAACAAAAATTCATGTGTCTGTTTTTTAAGTGGTTTGGTTTGGTTTGTTTTTTAAGCAGGACAGGCGTCATTCTTCATTACCCCTTGTTCAGTGCTCTGTCACAGGACCCTGCCAGCTGGTCTGTAAAAGGCACGTTTGCTTAGTCTTTGTTATTATACAACAGTCAATTAGCAAAGGGACTATGAATGGAAAGCATGGTAAAGCGTGACTTGTACAGGGACGATACTCCTTCTGTGCTCAGATCAAATTTGTTCCTGGCGAAGCGTTGTGGAAATTCTATCAATGTTGTTAAACGTTCAACCCGCTTATACTAGACCAGCATCTGACCTTGTGGTTGCAGGGTCTAATGCACTGACTCTGGGTCAGCCCTTGAACTCTTGCTGTCAGTGAAAGATTTCCCACCGGTTTGCAGCGAGTGCTGTTGGAACTGTGGTGGAAAATGAATGACTGTTGCACTTCTTAATTTTTCCCGTGCTGCTCCTTGCCTGCTGGCTCAGTCATTGCTCCCAGCGTGAAAGGGAAATCCTGCAAAGTTGATCACGCCTGTCAGTTTCAGAATGACAATGAGATGTTTAGAAAAAACGAACTTCAGCCCCACCCTGCCAGACACGGTTGAATGTTTATTTGAGCAAACCCAGAAGGTCTACATCAGCAGAAAATAAACTGTTCTGTTCACTCATTCTTGAGAATCCAGAATAGTGCAAAACGAGTGAATGGTGGCTGTGAGAGTGCTTATTTCTCTCCACGAAATGGAATTCATGTTATAGTCATAGAGGTATTTTGTGAAATAACGTTTGCCCCAATTTATGGTACAGAATGTGCACTGCAAATAGTGTGTTTCTTTCTCTGAAAGTACTAGTAAAAGTACTAGTAGAGGGTAAGTCCTGAGCTAACTCAGGCTCTGCTAACCAACTTGCACAAAACCATTACCATAAGAACGTGTGGTTCAGGGAGCAGGGGTGCTGCAGGGGAGCTGAAAGATGGGAGATCAGAAGACAGACCTGCTTGGTCAGGACAGGCTCTGAGGTAAACTTCCCATCTTACGCACACAACCGGAGTGCGCTTCTCTGCAGAATTGCAGGATTTTTTTTTTAATAGACCAAGTATTGTGTTTTACATATGAAACCACGGTTTCTAATAAGGTCTGGGTGATCAGTGCTATGATGTGCTGTTCCTTCCATGGACCTTAAAAAAAAAACAACCCAAACCCTGAGTCCAGGGTGCTCATAACTCCTTGTAGGAGATTAAACGCTTAACCTAATGGCAGTTCAGGAGGTGAAGTTGAAATTTTCCTGTGGGCCAGGGGCATCTGCACTCTCTTTCTGTGCCAGGTGGAATTTTTCTGTCTCAGGTTTTCACACATCAAGTGCACAATGGGAATACCAACTTAAATACATTTTATTTTTCTTTAATTTCCAAGAATGTGCTACCATCTTTGTTTGAAACTCAGATTTTGGGGAAGATGAAACACTTCTGAGTCTGAGGTTTTGCTCCTTCTTAAACACAGGAGATTCCTGGAACTTGGCCACTATTTTTTGTTGTTGTTGTTTTGGAATCTGTCTCTGCCCTTCTTGATCCTTCCAGATGTGGAAGGAGAAATGGCAAAAGCCCATGAAGAATGAGTGTTCCCGTGGGGTTACATCATGATTGGACATAGGACAAACGCTGCTGTGAGTTCCATTAGGGATCAGTCAATGTGATCTACAAACTTACATTTTTATCACAATATCACAAAAATTTTAGTGTTGCATAAAATCACGTAACAGAAAAGATGACAGAAAACTCATCTAATATATTGTTGTACCCTCAATCATAATGAGGTCATTCTAGAAACGTTTTAAACTTATTTCTAAAGACCTTTGTGGGTGAAGACTTGCAAGCTCTTCAGGCCATCCATCCTAGCACTTTGCTATTCTTACCACTAAAATCCCTAAAACTCTCTCTTCGCAATTCAAGTCCATCACTTCTTACTCCATCTACTCGCCTTACAGAGGTTAGTCATCTTCCATTTGCATCTGCAGAAGGTTTCTATGAATTTAAAATCTGGCAGGCTGCCACCTCTCTTACTGTTTGGACTAACTGATCCCAATTAGTGTAATTGTTCCTCAAAGATGGGTTTTTTTTTCCTAAACCTCCAGTGATTTTTGATTTTTTCCCTCTGGACTGTCTTTAATTGGATAATATTTATATGCATAATAAAATGCATGTAAGTGTTTTAAGAATAAACACAAAGCTCTGAACAGATAGATGGGACACACCAAATAACAATGCCTATGTGAAGACAGTATGTTGCTAGTTTTAGAGCTGTCTTTAAAAATTGATTACGAGCCCTTTTAACAAACATGAGTGATGACGGGATACAGGATTGTTCCAAATGTTGCAGACTTTCTCATCAGCTTCTCAGAAGCTGTTATAAGTGCCAGTTCAGGTGAATGAGAAATATTGGTTACTTAATGGGGACAGTTTTCTAATAAAAGCAGAAGAGATGTTCCTGACTGCATTTGGATTTGTGTAAAGATGCTTTCTTAAAGGGTTGTCTGGTTCTTCTCGGTACTTGCTGGAGAAAACTCAGGAAATTCTGTGCTAGTATAAATTAATCATCTCTCTTGATTGGTACTTTGCTTGCAGCCTGTTGCCTGTAAAAATTGCAGAGAGTTTGTTCAATCAGCTCAGCTTATGGCAGTTTAGCAAACAGGAACTTTTCCTGTCTTAATTGCTTTACGCCCCAAAATCTAATTTAAAACCACATTCCTCTGTGATTGCTGAGGGCAATGGAATGTGTTTTCCTATGGATGTGAGCTCTTGCCTGCCCAGTGCAATACTTCCAGTTACCCTTATGTTTGTTACAGCCTCCCTGACATCCCAGGGCTTCCACGGCAACCAGGTTAGGAACAGGGCTCCTCCAGGAGTCAGCAACAGTGACAGCCCAGGAAAAATCCACTGTTCCTCCCATCTTCACCACCTGCCTGCTCTCACTCCTCTGCTGCTTCTAGTCTGTTCTGCTTCTCATTTTCCATCAAAGAGTGCTTGTTTTGTATGGCAAAAGAGAGCTGCCAGGAAGGGATGTTTACAGCACTGATTTGGAGGGAAGATAGAAAGGAAATGCGTTGCCACTCTCCACTGGAGAGTGGAAAATGGTCCTACTCCAAAATGTCGTTTTCCCATGAGCCTGAAACGGTTGTCAGTGGTCCTTGTGCCATTCTGTGGTATCCCTGGTTTATCCTCCCACACCTGAGTTCTGCCTGGAAGCAGTGGTAGCTTCACCTTACTGACATACCAGCCAGCCAACTTACAACCAGACAAAAGGAAAGAGTTAATTGTTGAGCCTGGGATTAGGCAGTGTGTAATAAGGTAACAAGCCATTACTGGACTAATCAGTTCACTTACAAGTTAATGCCACTTACAGATCTTAGGTGCCTTTGTCGTAGTGCCTCAGACAAGCTCTCGCCGTGGCAGCAGTGACAGGGGAGCAGAGAGAAAGCTTTATCTTCCCGCTGCGCATCAGCGTGACCCGGCAGAGCCGGCACGGCCGCCCCGCCGCACTGTGGGCCGCTCTGATGCCGGAGTCAAGGCAACCGTTGGGGAGCAGAAGTGCTTCGGGAGAGTTCCCGGGACACCTCGCCAGCTTCCAGCTCTACACGAGAAAGACCGCGGTGATGCCTTTGCCCTGAACCGCGCTTCCAGACCTGTCGGCGGGCGCTGGAAGCGCGA
>NW_010406027.1:502-720 GCF_000710305.1 Buceros rhinoceros silvestris | reverse complement strand
AGGGCGGGCAGGGGTGAAGCTCTGCCCGCGGGCTCGCAAGGCAGGTGAGGAGCAGGGGGCAGCCGGCAGCTCCTGTGCGGAGCCAGTGTTAGGTGGAGCACCGTGGCCATCCCCACCCTGAGTCCTTCCCCTGCAGGGACCCCCTTGCCGCTGCCTGCGGCCCAGCGCTCTGCTGATGGAAACCCGGGTTGGAAGAAGCCCCAGAAGAACCTGAAGAT
>NW_010406027.1:0-202 GCF_000710305.1 Buceros rhinoceros silvestris | reverse complement strand
GTGGTCCAGCGTAGGCTTCAACCTCCTGCTCAGCAAATTGCCCCTGGGTGGCTCCTGGTGGAGGACGGGAAGGAGGGTTCCATTGCGGGGACTGGGTGTTGCGCCGGTGCCTTGGCAGATGTACCGGGGTGTGCTGGGACCAGCGCAGGGATGCGTGGTGTCCCCAGTGTGCTGGCCGCTGCCCCTCTGCCGCTGCTGGGTG
>NW_010406026.1:0-8374 GCF_000710305.1 Buceros rhinoceros silvestris | reverse complement strand
GGAGGTGGGGGGAGCGGGTGGAGGGAGGAATCTTTGTTCTAGTTCAGTAAAACCACGTTAGACCTTTTAACCATAAAGATATTCCTTTCCTCACATAGTCTAAGTATTTGCGCTTGTCACCTGTATTTGCCTAGTTCTGTCATGAGTGCTGTCTCAAAGCCTTAATGAAACATTATTAAAGCCCCAGAACTTCTACTGTTACATTTCTATCATAGATCTCTGTTACTGATTTTAGCTGAAGTTTCTTTTTGGAAAAGTAAAATAGCAAGCTGCATATTTCAAGGAAGACACAAGATTAATGAATGCATACAACTGGGACCTACTGCTTATGATTTTAAATATCAGGAGGAACTCCTAACATGTGGTTTAAATTGTTTGTCTTCTTTTGGTTTCAATTGTTTGTTTTGTGTAGTTTTTGTACCTCCACTTTAATACTCCTCTCTAATAGAGAGTTTAAGAATTCAAGCACAGACTGGGTGGCCTTATTACCATCCTTCTCTGAATAAACACGTGCATCTTTTAATTCAATTGCCACCACCAAATGCCTACTTTCTAGTCCATAAAAAAACTATGTGGTTCTGGCTGTTGAGGTACATTTAACATGAACTTGCCCCAGCTGTATCCTCTGCAGAGAGCAACTCCTGAAGAGCCCATGAAGATTGATCTGCTTTTTTTCCTACTACAATTACATCTCCAGTTCTGGTGCTTCTCCCAGCAGACTGGAATGAAGAGGTCAGTTCTATTATCACATTTATAGTTTACATGCTGTGGGCAGGAGTCCACATCCCTGTTTAACATCGCAGCAGATATAGATATCAGGCATTACACAAGCGTGTTGATAACGTTTTTCAGAAGTGCACAAGCCCAAGACCAATTGGTTTTCTTGTCAGGGAGGTCATTCTAGATTTCTGAGATAGATTCAGCGAACAAGATAATTACTCCATTTCAGATACGATTTTGTTCTTTAAATACGTATCATCAGCCTTACCAATTATTTGTCGTTCTGATGTATGGTGCAATAAAATAAAGGTATATTTAGGAGCAATGCAACCCTTACTTGTGTCACTCCACTTGCTCGATATTAATTTCAGAGAGCATCAACAACATGGTATTCAAGGTAAAAACTGCCTGGGAAAAGAGTGATGGCTAACGTTTGGCTGTCTCTCATCTGTAAACATAGGATACTCAGCACAGGTGCAACCCAAAGCACTCCTCCTTCCCCTGATAAACACAGGGTTCCTCAGCTGGCTGGAGCCAGGGTACTAGCCAGCATGTGGGATGTTTAGACCTGGAATTTTCCTCAGGGCTGTTGTTGTGTTGGCACCACCTTATTCACTATTCAAAATGCTCGTTTCTATGTGCATTGGCTGTAAAAGCAAAGCTCAAATGACTCCTACAGCCACATGTGTCATCTGAGGTGACCACGGGGCTGACAGACTCTGCTGGCAGCTGGGGCCCGGTGGGGACAGGTGGACTTTCCGTAGCAGGGCCTGCAGCTCCATGTCCCACCAGCAGTGCCCCTTGCTCTGCGCCTCTGGGGGTTCTAGAAGGCTCCCCTGTGTCTGCCCGCAGGAAAAGCCACACCACTGTCTTGGCTCCTCATCAGTGAGGGCCAAAAAGCACTTGTGAAACCTGAGATGGTTGATGGAGGATTTGTGTATCCTCCTCCCTGGTTACTCATGCGAGGAAGCCCATCCTGAGGTGGAAAATGGCTAGGCACAACCACTGCAGGCACCTCCTAGGCTTTATAGCCACCTCGCGAAAATCTGCTGGGCACCAGTGTCCATCCCCAGCACGGGGCATTAACACGACTTAGATGGAGAGAAACTCTGCTATTCAACTCACTCACCTGGGAAAAATCAACCCTCATCACACCTGGCTACTCATTGAGAGGTACATAACGGCTGCCAGGAGGCTTTGGAGCAGGTAGCTCAGCATGTGCCTGCCCAGGAAGACAGAAGCAAGAATCATTGTCTGCCATCAGATGGTATGGATGCAAGTGCTGGGCTGTGGTGGGGTTGGTGTGGGCCTGGCTCTCTGCTCTCCCTGAAACCTTGGCTATGGGCTGTGTGGCCCCGTGAGGAATCACACACCAGAGCAGCGGGGATTACCCACGAGAACTGCAAGCCGGTCAGCGACTAAGCAGACATCTGAGTACTTTTTTTTTCCTTTGAGGAATTTTTGTTGTCACATTAACTTCTTTCAGACCTTTTTAAGGTATACTTCAAGAAAAATCCTTTCACAAATGATCATCTATTTAAATCTTTTTTGGTTCAGATGTTATTCTCTTTGTAGTGAAAGTAAAGTTTGTTTGTAGGGAGCTATTTTTCTTTAAAATGGTATTTTATGTTTGATATGAAAGTAGCCTTTGGGTTGTTTGCTACTTATATGTCTTACAGTATGGTGTTTCATTTTAAGGAAGAGTTATTTTTGGCAAGATTATTTTTTTAAATATAGAAGTTGATTTGTTCAACTTAAGTTTTTATGGATTTTGCTAATAACTCATTTTCCATGGGAAAAAGTAATAGTTTTTTGAGATGGCTTTCCTCTTCAGAAAGGAGTTCTGTAGCATTTTTTTTTTCAATGTGTAATGCGGTTGGCTTGTTTTGTGGTTTATGTCTGTTGTTAAAAAAATAAACTTTGTCTTTTAAAATGTTAGAATGAAAAAATACTCATTTCAGACTATTCTTTACCTAACCATTATTATCACAGAGTTCCTTCTATCACAAAAATATTTTTTAATTGTGGTATTTTTAATCCTATCTACCAACTCCTTCATCACAAGGCTTTAGAACAGGAAGGCACTTGCTGGGTTACTGAGTCCTTCCCTCCCTATTGCAGCTGTCATGTCAGGTAATTCCTTTTTTAAGTGTGTTGTGTTCCATCTTAACGACAGTTGTGTGGTTTATTCCCAGAGGATGGCTGTTACAGAACATGATTGCTTTACAGCACTGCTGGTGAGCTATTTGCCACTGGCACTGACTTGGGATAGTGTATAATGGTAGCTCATTTTTTTTGACACTATAAAAAAAAAAAAGTTACAGAAAAAACCCCAACCCTCACCAGCTATCAGGAAGGTTCACAACCAGTACTCTGTTGGTTAGGAACCATCTTCTAATTTCAAACAGTTTATTCATGGCCAACTAAAGTCCATTTCGTCTTCTGCCAAAATTCTCTTTTAAATTAAATAGTCCTTTTTCTTTTCATTTCAGCTTTTTGACTAACAGAGTTAGACAGCAATCCCATCCTCTCTTAGCTTTTGTTATAGTAGACTAAACAAATCAAGCTTGTTTAATCTCATTTCATAAAATAGGCTTTCCATTGACCCGATCTTCCTAGTAGTCCTCCTCCTCTGCCTGCTCTACTTCCAGGTCATCTCTCAAATGCAGGTGACTAGACTGTACATCATATTTCAGATCAGCTCTTCCTGGTGCTTTACAAAATACTAGTATTTTTCCTTGTCTCTTAGAAAAGCTGCCTTACCCTGGTGATTCATAGTCATTGTATCTTAGCAGAGCATTCTTATTAATGTTGAGAAATTACACCAATGATGCTTTTTTTTTTTTAGCCCAGAATGCTAGGATTTGAGATTTGTTTGTTGCTTTTGTTTTTTTATCAGAGAAAGTTACTTAGTGTGTTGTGACCTACTTTTAATAGTCTTGGACTCTATCATCTAAATATTTTTTATTTTCTCTTGTCATTGTAAAGTTTTGGCTATTACTGGAACTACAATTATAAATGTCAATCTTGGACTTCATTTTTCCCTTGTTAAAATAGTCTTTATTCATTTTATGACAATTTTGTTTTGGTTACATTTAGTAGAAAATCTTTGCTGTTACGGTCTCATTCTAGAGTTGGAGTGGAGATTAAGGAATTAGACTCCTAGAGTTTAGAGCAATACCAGATTTTATTTTGTTTCTAGTTCACCTGGTTTTCATTAGCTAAGATTATTCCAATTAGCTAGTTCCCTTTCACCCCATACTCAGTATTGCCCTTCTTATTTAAATTAATGCAACTTACCAGTTTGAGGTTGGGAACATGGCTGCATTATCCTTCCAATTTCTATTGCGTTCCTCTCTTTCATTTTATTTATGTAACTGAAAAAAATTACATCTTCATCCGTTTTAACATCCTTTGCAAAGCCTGACACAGCTCCTCTTTTAGTAATTCTTACTTCACCTCTGTGCTTCTCAGATAAGGTCTGATTAGCAAAGAAAGGGTTTTTTTCCATGTGTTAATTTTGTGTTTTCACACGTAACACATTCTTGAGGTGACAGTGCGTCCAGTTAAGCTTGGAGTACCACCTTTTGGGTTTGTTGGGTTTTTTTTTCCTGTGCTTGGAATGGAGAGTCTTGACCATTTTAACATTCTTGACATTAAGCATTTGTTAGGCTTTGCTCCCTACTCAATCTGTTACCTCAGACATGACTACATCAGGTTTGCCCTTCTGAAATTGAAACCTTTAGAGACCTACTTCATTTGTTCTCCTGTTTAACTTGAATCAGTTTTGTCCGACTTGGTCCAGAGCTGACTTCCACAACTAGCTTATTTCTAATACTCTCATTGCTTATCAATAATAGAATATAAGGCATCTTACCACCTGTTACTGATCGCCACCTCTTATCACCCTTATCTGATGAGGATTTAAGTACATCACATCCAAAAATAACGACATGTTACTGCTATAGATAACACTTGTAGTCCATTCTGCCACTAGTTTTGTAGCTATAAACAAATGCCCTTAGCCACTATGCTAGGAAAAAAAAAAAATCTGTCACACTGTACACGATGGACCCTGACTTGAGGAATGCCAGAATCTTAGATAATGTTTCCCATGCTTTTCAATACTGTAGTGAACCCTGCTAATAGTACCACCAGGTTGCTGGGGTTTTTCAAGAGTCTTGAGCACCTGTAGTTCAACACCTCTGAAAATCAATTTCTTGGCCTATAAAATGGATTAGTCTCTAGCCAATCTTTTACTTGCTTTTGAGTAGGTATGCATATGTAGCCCACAGTGCACTGTGCTGTGCCTCCTACTCTGTCTGCATCTGGCCAACAACGGATATGAGTATGCTACAGCTGCTTGCTAGAATATTTAACTTGAGGTGTAAAGGTTTGTGATTTAGCCCTGGAGGTCCCAGGTAATGAACAAGATGATGATTATTACACTTACAGGACTGTATGTACTCACATTCCTGAGGACAGCTTGTGACGGGGGTGTGGAGAGCACGGTTTCCTTTTATCTGTTCTAAAGCTCACAGCACGTTTCTTATTTACAGAAAAACTATTACAAAATATATCAAAGAGACTTCACAGAAATATGCTTGTCCTCATTTTAATGTCTGCAACAAAAACTCTGGGATAATGTTGCATGAATGAGTTTAACATTTAATAGATGATGAAATAACATGGTTATGAAATACTTGTTTTCAAGATGGAGATGCAAAACTCACTCCCTCATTCTGCTACTCAGTGTGTAAACTAGTCTGTGTATCTATGCATACAAAAACTGAGCTAGATTACTGAGCAACAAAACTAAATTATTGCAGTTGCTTCATCCAAGATAATTAACTATCAGAACAGATGTAGATATTTTCAGAGGTGCTCCGCATAAAAAAGCCATTATTTACATGTAGAACTTTTCATCTTAATTTATTTTCTTATTAATTTAAAGGCATTTTAAAGGGTTTTTTTAGCTAATTTAAAAATTACTATTCCATTACTTTCTTGGGAAAAGATTTGGACATGTATTTTCTGTGTAAATAATATACACAAAGGTAAAAAACACACACCTCACCCATCGCTAAAACACAGCAATTTCTTGCATAACGTGAGATGACTGATCATATAGATGTGCTGATTAAACTCCCCATGTTCTTATTACCTTGAGAGGCATTAGGTTAAGGATGACTCTCTATGATACAATGGCCAAAACCTACTGCATTCCATTTTGCATAACACTTAGAAGTAGATGCATTCAGTGTTTTCTTTCTTTCCTACTTACTCCTGCTCTGCCTTGCATGGTCTCTTCAGCTTTTGTCATCTGAACCTGGTCATCCCAGACAGAAAACCAAAATTCCCATTGTTGGCAAGCCCCTTCCCAAATTGTTGTGACTTGTACAACTGTGTTGTACACATTTAGATCTTACTTATGTGGAATTAGAATCTGTAAGCTCTGGGACACTTTTTTTTGTTTTGTTTTGTCCCTGGAGACATCCTGCCTGCCTTAGGACTGCTAGAAAACTGCTGATTTCTGGCTGACTAGAATTTCACATCAGACTGTGAACCTAAGGTGTGTGCAAATTCTAATAGCTTAAAAGTATAAATGAAAATTGATACAACCCCATCAACCAGCAAGCACAGGGAACAATGTGTCACGCTGTGTTTACAGAACTCTGTGTTAATTAGAATAAATATTTTCTGCCTTACAGAGTTAGCTTTTTTTATAACTTGTGACCTGGTATATATGATGATTGACAAGTACCTTCTCTAACAGGAATAAACTGTACTGGTATCATCTATCAGAAGTGATAGAGTTTACCGGTATTTTTACTTTGATAATCTCTACATGTAGGAAATTACACTGTTGTAACTCAGTCACTATAGAAATGCATAAGTTAATATAAAAAGCATTGACTGTCCATGGAGGAGGTAAGGCCTGCTATAACACTTTTCCAGCTTATTTAACTCTAGAACAAGATTGCAGAGCTTTTAGCAGCCGGTTTTCACAGAGAATTTCAGTACCTGATGTGCAGATATATCAATAGCCATTTGTTTCTCAACCAAATGATACAGTTAAACTACAAAAATTAGTTGCTCCATCTGGTCTAAATTCCTTTCTCAATCTTTTTATAAACCTATTGGTGTGTGTAGGATATCTGCTTTCGATCAAGCATAACATTTTACTCTAACCCTGTAAAGTCAGCCTGAAGACCATAATTATAAACGTGATTAGCTCTCTTCATAAAATGTCTGACACCTCTACTGGAATGTATTGCACAGCTGATCTTTCTTAAAAAAACCAACAACAACCCAAACTTATTTCTACTCATCTGTTTTATCTGGAATACATTCCCAGCGTCTGCTGGTGCAATATATATTTAAGGAAATTATCTTCCAAGAGGAGGGGAATTGGAAGTGGGGGGAATGTAGGACAGAAAAACTCGTGAATGTTCTCAGACTCGTAAGCTCAAGTACGCCATGGTGGAAAGTGGCTGTACGGTTATCATTTTCATTATAAAAGTTGACAAAATGAACTTCATCTTATTGTAAAAATACACGTAGGGACAAGTGAGATTTTGACTGGCTGTCTTGGTCTCCATCTGACAGTTTGTGTGGTAGCCTGGGGTAGACAGGGGTGAGCAAGAGCAGGACTGCATGTGTGTGTGGTAGCTCCATATAGGGTAGGACAAAGTAACAAAAACAAGGAGGAGAAACATTTTTGCTTGGACAGCCAGGAACTCTGCTACAAGAACTATTTTGGTTTTTCCTCTGTATAATCAACGCGAGCAGGTGGCAACTTCTCCTTTCCACTAAGGCCTTGTCAGACAAAGCTTGTTGTCACCTAATGTGCCATGGTGATTTTCACTTTCTTTTAGAAAATAGTGACTTAAAGGTCCCTATTCAGATAGCTATTTATCTAATAAGTAATTATTTTTTTTGCCTACTGTACCTGAGTAGACTCGTTTCCTCTAATTACCATCCAGGATGGAAAGGGAATGTATATCCCCTAGACTAAATAGTCTTGTTCCTTCCTTCTCTTTCCTTCTGGTCTGGTGCACTTTTATGCAAAGTGAGATGCTTCCAAAGGAAGGAGTGGGGATTTTTTTCCCACCTAAGACTAGCCCAGTGATCAGGAACCCTAATAAGAAGTGAGAATTGTGGGCTTGAAACCTTTCAGATCTGGGAAATGATATGAATTCCTCTGCCTTAAGACAAGTGCTTCAAGCACGGAGAAAACAGTGCTACCAGTGATGGTAGCTGTTGGTATTTCCTGGCAGGAGAAAATACATGTCAGCAAAGAGAGGATTAAGGTCGATGAATTGTACCAGAGGGGAGACATTTCCTGCAACTGTAAGGTAGGCTGGTTTTGTGTCTGAGAATCAGGGTTGATGCTTACTAAGCCCAGCGAGACTAAAACATTGCATTGCAGCTGCAGTTTTATGTTTTGTGATGGCTGAAAGGGTGTTAGGAGTGGGATCGCTTTTCCTGCAGAGTGCGTCCTCCTGCCTGGGCTGTCTGTCCTAGTCCCAGATGATCCAACCCACCTAAAGCCATGGCAGTGGATGAAATGCAGAGGTGGCCTTTCCCAAAGAGCGTGCTTTGCCTCGAAAGAGCCGAGCGGCTGAAAATGGTCCTTCTCCTGGCCTTGCCA
>NW_010406025.1:942-1251 GCF_000710305.1 Buceros rhinoceros silvestris | reverse complement strand
ACTCATGGCGATGTCGCACAACTTTTAGAGCGAAAACAGTGCGAAAACTTTCAACCAATGAGGATGCTGCTTAACGTCACATGGCAGGGAATGCTATAGGTTAGTTTAAAGAAAGGTCTCCTGAAAAGGAGAGCTGTGCCAACCTATCACAGGTATACATTTAAAATGAAGTTCATGGGTCCTGAGATGGGACTCATTGCCGATGAAAGCTCTGAGCTGGCACAGGAGGCTGTAATGGGAAGTGGAAAGATCAAGGGCACAGCCCCCAGGCCCTCAGCACGATTGGAGAAAGCAATGTCACCAGACGTC
>NW_010406025.1:0-446 GCF_000710305.1 Buceros rhinoceros silvestris | reverse complement strand
CAAGGGGGTCCATGTCTCTGAGGACTAAGTGGCTGCATCACTTGGCTGTGAGGCCAAAGGGACCTCAGCATGGCACTGTCTCGCAGAGCTCTCAGTCTGCGTCCTGCTGCTTCAGGCTCTTGCAGAGACGGAGAGATGTGCAGAGGCCCAGGGAGCAGCTTTGCCCATTCACCCCAAGCTGAAAGGGATGCGGCTGCCCATGGTGAACATCTCCTGTGTCCCTGCAGAGCGGGCACTGGAACCCCAAGACGCCGCTGCGCGCAGCCTGTCCCTGCAGGAGAAACATGAGGAGCAGAAGTGAGGCCCTGGGGCTGCTGAGCACCTGCTGTGCCCCAGGGCTGAGGGAATGGCTCATACCTGGATGCTGCCGCGGTGGAACCAGGCAAGTTGGCACGCCGGGCGTGTCATGGTGCGGTAGCCCCATCTGTCCTTAAGCAGGTCAAGGC
>NW_010406024.1:4340-5472 GCF_000710305.1 Buceros rhinoceros silvestris | reverse complement strand
GTTTGCATACACATCATATCTTCTATTTTAACAAATAACTACTCCTGTCAAGTTTTTCAGATATTGTCTTTGCAAAACAGTGAGATGGAGCTTATTTTTCAGAAATACTGAATCTCACGCAGTAAAAAGGAAGCATTTTTAAGACGATTCAATTTTGCACTCAGTCTAGAAAAACAGAGATGGGATGAACCATTTGGCTAAAGCTACAAAAAGAATATGACAGAGGATCCGTGAAACAGGTCTGGAAAAAAAAAAAAGTATAGTGAGCGTTAAAGAGGAACTGGTATGCAGTTTCTCCCAGTACTTGACCCACGACTAATGCTGAAGTGACGCTGCAGCAAGCTTAAATCAACCAAAAAGGAGTACTTTTTCACACCAAATACAACAAAAAATATAATCTGCCCCTCAACACCAGCAGATTTTTTTTTTTTTTTTTTTTGTGGACAAAACCTGTGAATGTCAAAAGGATTTGAGTGGTTAATAACAGGTACAATCTGAATACCAGGATTTGTAGACCTACAAAAGGGGTAATCGTGGCTTCCCCTAAGTGGGGATATTCGCTGCACTGTTTCCAGCGTACGACCTTGGCACTCAAGTCTGTACTTCAGCTTTACGTTCTCCTGATAAATATCTTTTCACCCTTGGCTGTGGAATGGGCTGAACTTGTGGACTTCGGTCTCTGGACTCATAAACACGTGAAAGGGTGGTTGTGTGTTGCTCAAAATCCAGTGACACAGCTCTGAAACTCTTATGAACGTTCACCTTAAGGGTTTGGTGTGTGATTTTTAACCTCTTTAATGTTGTTTTATTGCTTTTTATAGTAGTGCAAGAGATAAAACACGTATTTGACTGGAATGTTAGCAGAATGTAAAGACTACGTGGAAGTGACTATATGTCAAATATGAGATTTGAGGACCTGTTGTATGTCAGCAGAAGGTAACAGTACGTCTGCAGCTCCAGGTTAACTACCTGAGTGGGTGTATACGGCTGCCTTCGGGCATACGTAATGCTGCATTGCCTGCTCCTGTGAGATCTTCTGCTCTGTATCGCTGAAACATGAAAATTCATGCTCTCTGTTTGGCATGTGAGAACACCTTCTGTCCACCTCCTTTAGTTCTGGTATTTTAATATC
>NW_010406024.1:0-3717 GCF_000710305.1 Buceros rhinoceros silvestris | reverse complement strand
GTGTGTGTGTGTGTGTCTAAAATAGCCTCTCTTCACCAGCCAGCAGTCACTCTTGTTCAGCTGCTATTCCTTGATTTGCTTTTTTAAACTGGAAAACTTCTGGCATCCACCTTTTCCCTTTCCATGAAATATGCACATGAGACTGCTTAATAGCAGATGAGATCTGCTTGGTCAGAAAATTTTAAGCACTAGCTGCAGATATCTGCTTTTCTAGGTTTATCTTGAAAGTTTTCAGGCACCTGTCTAAGGACATTTCTTTGTGTATAGGCACCTATTTCATTCACCCATCTACCCACTGGGTTTCCATTGCATCATTTACTGCAGCTTCAACCCAGGTTCTCAAGAATAATTAGGCACTTAAATCCCATTCAAATCAACCTGGATTGGATATCTCAGGCAGAACTTGGAGCAGGACTGTCTTCTACATCAGACCACATCAGCCATGCTGTAATACAGGCAACCCTCCAAAACCCCAGAGGTAAAAAGCTTTTTCCAAGTGTTCATTCCAAATCTCTCAAACTGCCATTTGTGGCCCTGATTATACTGCCACCCAGAAGAGTTTGGCTCCATCATCATCGTTACTCCCCACCAAGTAGCTGTAGACTGCAGTCAAGTGTTTCAGAGAACAGGACTTCCAACATGGGGTTTTATTTACCTTAAAAATCTTTTCATAGCACATACAGAAGCAGCTCAGAAACTCTGTTCTCCCCTTCTAGCAAGCACAGGACACAAGTGTGGACTTCCCATTGGCTCATCCCCACAGCCAAACCTCATTATTTTGAAAAGTATCTATCATTAAGAACTTCCAAAAATGCTTGGCCTGTAGCCTCTCACCTAGGAACTCTAATGGCCCCTCTTGAGCAAGGGCTGCATATTCTGCTGCATCATTGCTTTCAAAAAGACGTTTGGCCTCGAGCCACTCACCTATGAACTCTTACAGCCCCTCTTGAGCAAGAACTGCATATTCTGCTCCATCACTGTTTATATAAAAAGGTGTTTGGTTAATATGTTACCCAACTTTGATGGCACCACTGCTTGGCCTGCCAGCTCCTGCTTACTGTGTAGTACGTTCTGTGTGAACTCCGGACACTTCTGAGCAAAGGTGTAAGAGAGAAAGTTGGAGGTTTAGGTCTTTTATGTCAATAGTGCACCGCACTTCTTGTATTACAAGCTCTCTGGAGAAGCTCAGGGGCCATAGAAGTTGATTCCTGACTTGAATCTAGCAGAGAACAGCCAAGTGCACAGTGACTGAGTTGTAACAACCCTGACCCTACAAACGACTGCTACCTCTGCTAATTATTCTGACTTATTTAAGATAATTCAAATGCATGGAAATCCTTCTTGCTTTAGAGCTCTTGAAGGCTCTCTTATCAATGCTTTTATCACCATTTAAAACCGTTATCTTTGAACTCCAGCAACCTCTCTTAGTAAACATTTTGTAGAGGTAAAGATTAAAGACCATTGAGTTATAAATGAGATACAACTAGTTTTTGCTTTCATATGCTGCTTGGAAGAAGTAAGAAGGAACGGTTTGTTTCTTCTCCTGCTGACAGCCCCGTGGCAGTTATGTGGAGATACCAGATGTACACTGGGCTTGTTCATCTTCTTTCTTTCTGGAGTTTGGCAGAAGGTGGGAAGCTCTTGGCTGTGCCTCAGGATGGAAGTCACTGGCTGAGCATGCGCGTAGTTCTGGAGAAACTCTGGGAGAGGGGACACGAAATTGTTGCAGTGATTCCTGATGCCAGTTTGCTCATGAAAAGCTCACAATCTTTCACCGTCAAGACATACTCCGTGCCTTACACACAGGAGTTTCTGGATAGACTCTACCATTCCATCGGTGAAAAAAGTTTTGATAACCCTCCCTTTCTAGAAAAGTTTACAACTGTACTTAGCAATATATCAGAAGCGACCGGGATGTTCTCTTCCGCTTGTCGGCATCTCTTACATGATGAACAACTAATGGAGTACCTTCAGGACAGCAAATTTGATGCCATATTTACGGACCCTGTGTTGCCCTGTGGACCAATTCTTGCTGAATATCTCTCTCTCCCTTCAGCGTACTTCCTGCGTGGTCTTCCATGTACCTTAGACTACGAAGCCGCCCAGTGTCCCAGTCCTTTTTCTTACGTGCCGAGGACTTTCACGGCCAGTACAGATCACATGACATTTACAGAGCGTGTGAAGAACCTCCTGGTTGGGCTTTCAGAGCATTGGTTTTGCTATCTGTTTTATTTAAAATACGAGAACTTAGCTTCTGAGTTTCTTCACAGAGAAGTAACAATGCTGGAACTATTTAGCAAAGCATCAATTTGGCTGATGAGATATGACTTTGTTTTTGAGTATCCACATCCAGTAATGCCAAATATGGTCTATATTGGAGGCATCAACTGTGAGCAGAAGAAGCCATTATCAAAGGTTTGTCATTGTTTACGTTGAGGGTATTACAGCATTTAGTAACGATTTTTTTTAGATTTGCTTTTTTTTAAGTGCTTCCTATAGCAGTATTTGTGCTTGAGCCATTGTGTGATCAAATACCAGGACGGCATGATTTGGAAGTAGGAATCGCAGGCTCTGGGAGATGATCACAGGACTTGCACTGCAAGCAGCCAGTGGGATTCTCTCCGGGCAAGCTTAGGTGAAGTTGTCTAAGCTATGTAACTGCCTAGGTATAGCGTAGCTTGTTGTAAGCATAACACCACAATATTAGACAGCACGTATGCTGTATAAATAACAAATGACAAATGACAAAATAATTTTGGGTCATAAGAATTCATGCCCCTAACAATGGTGGAATACTGGTTAATTGTGGGATGAAAAACGGAACTGCGGAACGAACTCTGTGTGTACACCCAGGCACTTTCAGAGTGCCATAGAGATTGATAACGTGGATGAATACCCCAAACCCAGGGGTGCACAATCAGAGACGGCAGAGGGAGCTCGTTTGCCTAAGAATTTGTGTAAGCAGCCATGTAAGGTAGCGTATAAGAGGATGATTGGAAAAAAAAGAAGCTTTCAGGACTGTAACTATTGACCCTTCCTCTCTAGCTTGTTTAAATCTCCCTAGTAGGCTGTGCAAATAGTGCAGATGTCAGTCGCTTATTCTGGTTTTCAGACTGCGGTCGTGTTGTAACAGCAGAAAAGTTATTGCTGAGCTTGCATCACATTTACTACTGTAGACTCAGGGCTTTCACGTTGATAACTGCTACCGTAAAGAAACAAATCTGAAGATAAACTATATCAAACCACTGTATATCAGATCTCCGTCAATCATTGCTTCTTCTTTAGACTCTGCAAAATAATCCAAAGGTTAGACTTTTATTCCCAGTTTTGTGCGCAATCAGCTGAATGGACTCAAGGCAGGGAGTTCATCATTAACTGGATGTTAAGAAGATAGTGATGGCTGGATCAGGTGTAACTTCCCATTCATGACTCTCGTTCAGCGTTTCAGTGTGACACTGGCAATTTTTTGATACTACTCCCTCAGGCGTTTGAGTCCTCTAATATTAATTCAAGCACTCAACGATACTGCTTCAGCAAACATCTTCTGTAGAGCCAGTAACCTCTCAGTGCCAGGGGCCCTCCAGAAAAACCAGCACCTCTATTGCTTTAGAGCAGAGGATTCTTGGTTTTCACTGTTACAGATGAGAAGGATTTTTTCCTCTCAGCTGTGGGTCCTGGTTCTCCTTTTCCTTCTCAGCATTCCCCCAGAACGGAGAT
>NW_010406023.1:8312-18003 GCF_000710305.1 Buceros rhinoceros silvestris | reverse complement strand
CCCGGCCATGTGGAGGTGCTGCTGAGGGACATGTATTAGTGGTGATTTGGCAGTGCTGGATTAATAGGCCTTAAAGGTCTTTTCTGACCAAAACAATTCTATGACTCTCTTGCTCAGTGGGGAATCTGAAGCTTTAGAGGAATAGTTCTTAGCTGTTTCTTCCTGTGTTCTACAGCAGCCTGGTGCTTGTTGTAGCTGCCCCAGACAGGCTTCTGCCAGCGAAACTCTTTCCCTTGGTGCTTCTCAGGGCTGGAGCTGTACCCTTACTGTTCAGGTGACAATGACAGTAAAAGTGTACAGACGTACAAAATAAACTCACTTGAGGTTTTTAACACTTGGAACAACGAGCACACCTGACTTCATCCCATTTCCCTCTGAAGAAAGCAGTAGGGCAGCAACTGCAGCCGCAGTTTGATAGAGCACCACGCTGTAG
The DNA here is from genome assembly GCF_000710305.1 of Buceros rhinoceros silvestris. Lineage (NCBI taxonomy): Eukaryota > Metazoa > Chordata > Aves > Bucerotiformes > Bucerotidae > Buceros > Buceros rhinoceros. The sequence continues at coordinate 17,570 of NW_010406023.1, read as the reverse complement.
TCGGGGTGTAATTAAATGTCTGTAAACAGCTACTGGGTGGGCATCATACATCATAGTCTCTGTTCTTCAGCTTCCAGTGTCCTGACCAAAACCACCCCCTGAAGCCCTAGTGCAGGCAGTGGTTAACGAACATCCTTTCATGCTGGGTAAGACTGTACAGTGCTGGGAGGAGCTGAAGTACACCAGTATCTTCTGTTTCAAAGACTAAAGGGCTTTTCATATGGGCTTTCCACCAGCAACCCAAAATGCGGATTTCCATGTGGTCCTGTGTTTCTGGGGTTGGGATCCTGGAGCTGCCGGGTAGGAGGATGTTGGCAGTGTCCTGGGGGTGAAGACAACAATATATTGATGGGATGTAATGCAGGTGTTTCTCCGTGTCTCTTTTCCCAGCTTAGACAGACCATGACGAAGTTCTGTCAAGAGCATTTGGCTCCGAAGGCCCAAGAGATTGACCAGGAAAATGAATTCAAAGGCATGCGGGCAAGTATTTCATGTGTGCATTGATACTGTGATCTGCACGTTAATCCAGACAGAGGACCCGGGCCACACCATGGGAACATGTGCATTCACTTTTCAAACCTGAAAGCCAAAGAAAACTTTTTTTTATTTCCTGTTAAATCTGTAACCTGGGGCAGAACCCAGCCAACAGGCAATTAAAACCAAACAAACACACACACAGGTTGATAACGGTCTCCTTTGGATGCTTGTCCTGGTGTTTCTGCTTGGCTCTGCTCACACCTGGGATGTGCTTTGTGTCCTCCCAGCCAGGACCTGTTCGTGGATATCTGAGTCACCTCTCCAAATGGCTGTGAAAATACCATGTGCGAATGCTGAAACGTGGCATTGTTTGACTGTTGAGCTGAAACGTCCCTTCCTAATAAAAACAACCGGGTCTGTGCAGCGGGCTGGTCTGATTGATGAAAATGAGAGATCTGACTGTTGGTTTTCATAAGCTCCACAAGACTTAAAAAGCTCAGAACATCTGCTAGGATTTCCCAGAGCTCTGATGTTGACATTTTCAGGGATACAGGCGCGGCTTTGAAGTTAAGTATATAAATTCAGCGTAGCGCACCAGATGTCCTCCAGAGCTGTGCAATAACGCTTTCTGACGTCTCTGGAGACTATTTGCTGATAGTTATCTTCTCGCTGGACACTGAGGCCATGTGAGAAGCATTCACCTGCATGTCCATCGCGTAGTGGAGGAGTGGCTTTAGCCTGAAGCAGCAGCAGAGGGGTGGCCCCTCCAGTACGGGTGTCCTCGCTGGTGACGTCCTTTGCGTTAATGTCAAGGCTTCCCTCTTCCTGTGCGATGCTGGGTGCCGACACAGGAGCATGTGTCTCAAGTCAGCTGGCAGCTCTGTGGCTGTCACTCGAGTGGTGGTGCCAGGGTGATCAGTCTGGGCAACAGGCTACAGGAGGAGCCGGTGGTCCAGGACAGCTCATCCTTGAGCGGACAAACTCTAACAGAGGTGTCCAGCTACACAAGGCTCAGTAACGCTGAGCCCCATGTGTGGAAATCTCGAGAACGCACAGGTTATGTACTTGAGCAGTCCTTGTGGATTCAGCTCCTTTAGCCTCACAAGTCCAACATGTCCATGAATTCTCTGGTTTAGTCACCTTGTGTAGCTTCTCTGGTACGACCTGTGAGTCAGGCAGCGCCCGACAGCCCTAGCTGTAATGGTCCCTTTGTTAAATCTCTCCCAAGGAGGCTTCCTTGGCTTTACTCACCGGTTTCTGTTCTACTCGAAGAGTTTTAGAGCACCAGCTGATAGCAGCTCTTCTGCCTGTTTCCAGGGTTTCAGTCGTGGGTCACTTATGCTCTCTACTCTTTGTGGCCTGTGCTGTGCCGCCAGAGCCGGGTGGCAAGGGTAGACAGGCATCCACTTACACCATAACATCCTAAATCATCTTTAGCAAGAGATTGTATACTTAGAAGAGCAGCTTTTAAAATTAGTGGGAGGGTTTAATTCATCAAAATTCTCCTTAAACTGGGCAACGAGTGAGATCTTAGGACCTGTCCTTCCAGAATTAACTTTAGGTTGCCGATTGTCACTGAATTCGAGAGACTGCTCCTACGTGTAGCGTCACTAATGTCCTTAAGCCTGTCTGGGCCCTTAGTCCAAAGGGTGGTGCTGCTGCTGCGGGACGAACAGGTATCCATGTATCTATTTCTGAAACAGCACAAGGGTGCGGTAAATTGATGGGTCTGGTGAGCTCTGTGGGAAGACTTCTTGTGCTGATGCCCTGGCGGCGAGTCAGGACTGATTGCTTGTTCTGTGTTTGTAGGAGTTTTGGAAGAAACTTGGGGGACTGGGAGTTCTGGGGATCACAGCTCCTGGTAAGTCCATTTGCGCCTTTTACCCTCTGGTGGGTGATTCTCCAAACAAAAGAGACTCTAGTTAAACTCCCCCTTTCCAGTTCCTAACAGCCTCGTCTGTGACGTGACCTCCCTTTTGTCCAGAAGCTCCTATCCTCATGGGTTTTAAAAACGCTTTCTCAACTGTTGTTATTCTTCACTGACTCAGAATCCTTCTTCCTTGTCAGGTTTCTGGGCGATCACAAAGTGCTTTCTACCATTTAAAAGTACCGTTCAGAAATGCTTTCTCCCAGTAGAGCATGTGCAGCTCAAACGGGTTTGTGCTTCTCCAAAGCGAAGCGTTTGCTGCACGTTCTGAAGAGCTGTAGATAAAAGTATCCTAGAACAAACATCCATCTCTAATGGGAGAAGGTGGAGGGCATCAAACGGGGCTGTGAAAAGCTGCGATAGCTAATGGAGGGCTGACCACGTCCAACCAGTCAGAAAAATCAGCGTAAATCTTATTGAGCCTCGTCCAGGTCAGCTGAGAAGTGTTTTGATTAACGTTAGAGATTCCCGAGGCTGCTGGCGTCGTGCTGAATGCTCTAACGCAGCGTGATGAGGAGAAGCCCTTGCAGAGAAAAGCGGCCAATGGGGCCTTTATTTCCCCGTCGTAAAGTCTGTGTTTCTGGATGGGCGAGTGCAAAGGCGGCCACAGCAGCGGCTGAATAGCAATGCGGCGGAATAATGCCTCCGCGGCTCCGTCAGTGGCACCGGCGCTGCTGAAAGAGTCGGGCTTTCTGCTCCCTTTCTCTTCGCTTCTCCCAATTTACTGCTGCCTCTGTTTTTTCTCACTCTTGCCTTCTTTCTTCTTTGATGTTGTGCCTGAGGCTTACAGCAGTTTCCCACACTAGAAGCAAGCCATCCCCTCCTGGGTCCTGTCCTCTGTGATTTCCTCAAAGATCTGCCTCTCAGACCCGCCGATGCCCGGCGGACGTTGCCTTATTTTTGATTGTGTAGCTCTGAGCACTTTCTTCACTGGCGCTGGGTTTGTGGTAGGAGGTGGAGCCTGCGAATTAGGGTGTGAAGGTGTTGTGAAATCTTGTGAGGGCGTATGCTCGAGTAAACGGCGTGTTTGGGCGCGGGGGGATCCAGTCTATCAAGGGAGCATTTTAAATAACAGTGCTTTTTGTTTTCTTCCCAATACTTAGAAAACTGTGTCAGTTTGTAATTTTCCATTTATTTTATAAAGAGCTAAGGCAAGAAAGGCAAAGAGGAACCATGGAATGCTACTACAGGTGTGTTGTATGTAAAGCCTGATCGCAAAAGGCACCATCGTTCTAAACCCCCAGACTCTGGGTAGAGGGAGGTGATTTTGGAGGGCAGAGAGCCCTGCAGACAGAGACAGGAGGCAGAGGGGGTGACTGGGGGGAGAGGCTGCAGCTCACACCAGTGTCTGTGGTGGTAATTCGATGTGTTAGGGCCAGTAGCCCTCTTTGAGCCCAGGTGCCACGCTCAGCTTGTTGGTTACTCTGAGCGTACCTGCTCTGAGTGCTGTGACCACCTGCCTGCAGCCAGCGCTCATGCTGATGGTGGGTGAGCGCTCCCGGGTTACCCCCCGACCGCTTCGCAGTGTTCATGTCCTGCTGTGGTAGTTCCTCTCTTAGCAATGCAAGCACTTGCCTCCAGAGGAAAGCTGTTCCGTCGGATATGGCTGTGTTTGTGTGGAGAGATGTGTGTAGCTCTACGTTTCCGTAAGCTGTCAGCTGCTCAAGACTGTTGTGCATTTCTCAGCCTTCTCTCTTCTCCCTGCCTGTTCACTGTGTGCCTTTCATCTTCACCACCGGCTTTAGGCTCAGCTTGGTGGGCCTCGCTAGATCCCCCATTCCCATGACCACGCTGCTCTTGTCTCACTTCATCCTCTCTTGAGATCCACGTTCTTGCCACTGGTGAACTACAGCAGGTACATGTATGGATCATTCTCATTCCACCCATCAAAATGCTGGTTTCCTGCAGATCTGTGGGCTCAGAAGAGCCCCTAGTGCCCCATTGCTTGAGCGCTTTGCGATGCCTCACTTGTTACGGGGTCCTTGTCATGTGTGGACTTTAGTCTCTGCCTGTGTCCCTTTGTCCTCTCACCTAATCCAGGCTGTCACTTCCTGAGTCCATCTTCGTCATAGTATTAAGGTTGCTGTTGCAGATGGTTGACTTGCTCTTGTGCCAGTGTCAGTAGCACGTTTTAGATGTGTTCCTATACATGTTCTATAATAAAGCTACGCTGCACAAGAAAATTGCAGTAAGATAAGGAAGCTGAAATTCGGAGAGGCTGGGGAAAGCCAGAGGTGCCCAGCTCAGGGACAGCATCGGCCCAGAACAGAAGCTCTCCTCTAAGTGTCTCAGGTCTCTTTGAAGGCTGAGCCCGACCCTGGGATCTTGCACATGTGTGATGTGCTCCGTGGTGTTAACGGGAGGTTTCTCCTCTCTTCTCAGCGGAATACGGTGGATCTGCTTTGGGGTATCTGGACCACGTGCTGGTGATGGAGGAAATCTCTCGCGCATCAGCTGCTGTTGGGCTTAGTTATGGTGCCCACTCAAACCTCTGTATCAACCAGCTAGTGCGGAACGGCAATGAGGCCCAGAAACAAAAGTACCTGCCCAAGGTAGGTGGCAGGAAGAGGCCGGAGACTGGAAAGCGTTTTGGCTGCATGTGGGAGTGGGTGGTGTTCACGGCGTGTAGTGTTTTAGGCACTAGCCAGTTTCAGTTGCCCACTTTTCGGAAATAGTGGACTTGCCAGGCTTGCCCTCTCCAGCTTGTTTGATTTTGTCCTATTAATCCACAGTGACCTCAGCATGGCTGTGGGCAGCATAGTGCAGCTTTCTGGAGCTGTGCTGCGCAGTGAGGCTTTGAGGTGATGCTGGATGGTGTTCTGACAACTTCCCAACTTGTTTTGAGAGTTCTGAATGAACTCCCTGCTTTCCTAGGTTATATTCTCCACCTGCAGTGCCCAAACGCTTGGTTTGCCAATGCTGATTAACTGCATGTGAAACTTCATCCTTTGGGGCATTGATGTTTGTGACTCAAAAACCTGTTAATCAGATTCCAGTATTGAAACGTCTGGGAAAAACTTGACTGGTACATTGAATCCCAGCTACTGAAGCTATCAGCGCAAGACGCTTGGTGTAACCCCCATGGAAAGTGCAGAGCTGCTTCTCCAGGGCGTGGTGTAACTCTGGATTGTCCGTGGTGTCGCTCTCATTCACTGCCTTCCCCTGAGGCCTGTGGTCTCTTCAGTTCTTCCTTGTCTTGGTTCGTGGCAGTAGTTAACTGGTTTTGAGCAGATTGCGAAGGGTTCTGTGGAAGGGCTCTGATGGATTGAATTGATTGAATGTATCTCTTAAGCATTGGCTCTGTTTTTAATAAAAGAAGATCTAAAGGAGGAAACAGATGAAAGTACATGGGGAGGGAAAATAAACGCAAGGAAGAAAGGGCAGGATGAAAGGAGGAGTGAAGAGGAAGCAGTAGTTATGCCAGAGCTTAGTCTGAGCTGGCACGGGAGGAGGGGGTCCATCTGCTATTGTAGTGCGAGTGTGGGGGACTGGGCTGTGAGAACACCGCAAAGCACTTTGCAATCTCTTTGCACCCCCCGCATCAGCCTCCTGTGTTGAACAGCTCTCGTGGATGGAGAAGGGCAGTCCGAAAGCACAGAGCAAGGCGCTCAAGAAGGGCATATGGCTGCCTGCGTGGTTCTTTGGCACCTCACTGGAGAAGCGGGGCTGTGCTCGTCTAGCTCAGGCAGGAGTGGAGTCATCCTTCCCGGCCCGCTGTGACTTGGTTCCATTCCCTCGGCACAGCAGCACAAGGAGCTCCCTGCTAGGACTCGGCCAGCAGCAGCGGCTCTCGTTTGCGGCTCTTGCACAGAACAGCTACCGCGCAGATCAGGGCAGGGGAAAAAAAGACGGGCTAAAGGGGAACAGAAACAACACTGCTGTTCTGCCTCCTGTCTTCTCTTTGTCTTTCCCCCAGCTGATCAGCGGAGAGCACATCGGAGCCTTAGCCATGAGCGAACCCAATTCTGGATCTGATGTCGTGTCCATGAAGCTGCGAGCAGACAAGAAAGGTAAAGCCTGGCGTGCTCCCCGGATGGACACCAGTGTAAACAATGTCTCCTGTAAACTGAGACTAAGCTTCCCGACACCATGGAGATGAGGTGCTTAGTCCTCGGCATCCCAGGCCACGTTTGCAGGCTTGTGCTGCCTCCCCAGAGATTCTGTGTGTGATGAAGCCAGGTAGAAGACACAAGGTGGATGGTTGAAGGTCTGAAAGTGGAGGCTGGTGGGGTGATGGAACCAGGGGTAGGTTCCATAGTTTGTCAGGAGCTTGTTAAACTGTCACTGGACTCCAGGAATGAAGGAAATGAGTTCTCTTGAACTTGGGGAGGATTTGTACGTGCTGTTTGGGGGGGTCTCACAGAGAATCCTTGGAAGCCTGTTGCGCAGTGCGTGGAGCGAGGCTGCAGGCGCTGCTCCGTGACCTAACGGATTGCAGCTCTTTGCTTCTAGGAGACTACTTTGTTCTGAATGGGAACAAATTCTGGATCACCAATGGGCCAGACGCAGACGTTCTCATCGTCTATGCCAAAACGGATGTTAACGCTGTTCCCGCCTCCCGAGGTATCACTGCGTTCATCGTGGAGAGGGTAGGTTTAACGTGCTCACAGCCTTGATGTCATGGGGTTCGTCAGGTGAACTCCTTCACCCTCATGGGCTTGTTTAGAACCTCATGGGTTTTCTTTCTGTAACCACCAGCCCCTTGCTCAAAGACAAACCACTTTCTGCCCAAATGTTATAAACCCACGAGAGCAGTCCCCTGCCTCAGGAACGTGGTGCCCTGAGTTTTGGTATCCAAGTGTGGAACCAGTCTTTAGGGGTAGAAATGTGGAGAGAACGGACAAGATTCTAATATGAGAGGGCTTGTCTGCTGCCAAAAATTGTCAGAGGTATTGGGGACCTTGTAAACATGTCCCACTGTCCCATCTTCCAGCTGTGTGTGTTGTGTTTACTCGAAAACCCAAGACATTAAAATAACTATTGATTTCTTCCCCCCATTTTCTTGCACTGCCCCTTTGGAACCCTGAAGTGACCCAGAGCAGACCAAAGGGAGCAGAAACGGGCTGGTCAACGGGGAGCCCTTGGAAAACAGAAATCTGCTGGGTTTTTTCCTCCCTTTTATTAGTTGAGGCTGTGCCAGCCCCATCTCTGTCACCACCAGGGAGACAGGAAGCTGTAACAAAACGAGTGGTACTGGAAATGTAAAATCTCAGAGCTCGGTAAAACTTCTGATGGACTCAACCTGACAGCGATTAGAATAGTTCAGTTCTGGCGGAGCTCGCAGCCCTTGCTCTGGGAGAGCCAGCGTTGGCAGCTCTCCGAATAAGTTCTTATTTCATACATTTGTGTGTTGGAAAATGGATGCACCCAGTTCATGCGCGCCCCCCACGCGTGCGGGTTTCCCTGTGCGTTTGCTTCCCCTGCACTTGCACTTAGACCCCCTCTTGTTCCCAGGGCAGGCAGTGCGACTCCCTTCTGGTACCCTCTGCGTGTTCATGCGGTCAGGGAAATTTCGCAGATCTCTGGAGATTTTATTCAGTCTGTCAGAACTGAGATTTTAATTGTATTTTTGTCTGTCTGGGCTTTGCAGGGAATGCCAGGTTTCAGCACCGCCCAGAAGCTCGATAAGCTGGGAATGAGAGGGTCTAATACCTGCGAACTGATCTTTGAGAACTGCAAGATCCCTGGTGAGTTGGGTTCAAGTCGTGGCAGTTTGCGTGTGGTGGTTTCCCATCGTCTTGGTAAAAAAATTACGTCACTAATTACATGCGTGTTCCAACCTAGAGGGCTCCGCGGATGTTTATCTGCCCTCTGGCAGCCGAAGGAGAGCTGGTGAAACCGGAACGGTGCAAGTGGCCGGATTGCACACCCCTTGTCAGGTCGCTCCTGTTTCGCCCACGTGGACCCAGCTCTTAACCACTGCTTCTGCAAAGCCTGGGTGAGGCTCCCAAAGAGACGTCATGGTTTCCATTAGGGCTCCCTGTCTTCGATACAGGAGGGCTTGTTTGCCTCGAAGAGTTTTCACCTCCACAATCACTGGAGACTATCCAACAGGCTTTGGGGTTGCCTGTAACCTTTCTGAGTCCTTTTGGGGCCAGAGCCTGGACATGGACATCCTTTCCCCCATCAGTTAGCACAGCAGGGACCATCTTTGATAGTCCAGGGGCTGGTTTTGTTGATAGAAAAATGACAGCCCCTATGTAACAAGTGAGGAAGATGCTTTATCTGAATTAATGTCAAATCCTAGTTCAGGCCTACAGGGCGAGTCACTCTTCTGCTCCCCATACACCGCCAAAAGCTGCTTTGCAGTTAAGTGGAAGAGTTTCAGCTGAAATCTGACATTTCTGACTATTAGATCCCTCCACTCTGAAATCAGAAAGGCCAGTGCCCCAGCCTTCAGATCAGCTCCCGGGGAATCGTCTGTACCGAGCAGCATGTTCTCATGGTAACGGGATTTCCATTTCCTGATAACTCGGAGAAGCACATCACTGCCGTGCTGAAAGTTAACGCACTTTGTGCTCTGGCCGTTAAAGCCGCTTCTGATCTTCTGCCTTGAAGCTGAACCAGTTTGATGCCATTTCACATGTCTCCAGGACCTTTCTCTCAGATCAAGACGTCCTCTAGCACTGCAGTTCCATCTGCTGTAACACATGGGGGTTTCACTGCCAGCCACGCGCTGCAGTGGGGCCGGTGAGTGCTGTCCGGGGATCCACTCGCTCCTGTTGCTTTGGTAAAAGCTGGTCCAGAGCCTGGGCATTTCTGATTTATTTTTTGCTGTGATACGCTGCCAGTGGGTCTGTCCCCCTCGTGCCATCAGCACGCGTGTCCCCCAGCTCACCACACACCTACCCATC
>NW_010406023.1:3592-8215 GCF_000710305.1 Buceros rhinoceros silvestris | reverse complement strand
TGGGTGTGCAGGAAAGTGTTCAGGCTCTTCAGTCCTTTTTTCAGCTGTGAGACATCGTTATTCAGGAACAGCTCTGACACTTTATTGTTACTGATGTTAGCGTTTGTGTTCTGTGCTTCAAAGTAATGTTTGCTATTAGTATTTTTCTTTCCTGTCTGTGGGGCTTTTGAGCTTTCTCTCTGAAAGACAAGCTTCATTCTTCTTCTTCCTGAAGAAGATGGCCCTGCAGAGGCTGCGCTTCTCCCTACTGTACATCAACGTGCTTTTAATAAGCAGGAGACAATTCAGTCCATGAGCTGCTGCCACTGAAAAGCAGATTATTTATTTCGGGAGACCATTGGTCCGCGTTCTCTCATTTTCACTTTGCGTATCACACCTCTCAGCTCTCCTGTGATCAAAGCCTGATGTCCATGGCAGTTCTCTGTGCTGTGGCCAGTGGATAACCTCGTCCATCTGCACAGCACGGTTGTTAGGCTTGAAGTTCTCTGCTGATTCTAAGAGTACAGCCTGGCTGAGATGAGCCCTTTGTTCCTGCTTCTCTTTTCATACCTGTTAGCATCAGCGCGAGCTTTAGATTGTCCAAAGTGAAAGGGTTTCTTGAGGCTTTCTCTCAGCCCTTTGTCTAAAGTGGCTATTTTCCTGTTCCACTCCCACAGAAGTTACACCTGTCCGTTTAAAACGTTTATTTATAACACCACAATGTTCTGTTCAGCCCCCTCACGGGAGGGGGGATAATGACTGGTCGTATTCTCCAGTCTCAGAAGACGTGTGGTAAGTGGAGAGCTTTGACTGCTGGTCTGTGTAAGCATTGGTTCCTGTGCTGGGGATGCTCAGAGAGGTGACCCGAGCGTGTCAGACCAGGCTTTGCCTTCCTTTCCGATACGCACTCCGCAGACATCGGATGGGGGTGCTGTCAGTTTGGGTTAGATACAAACTAATGGGATGGTGAAGGGGGCTCCCAGTTTGTCCTCCTGGGCTGTTGAGTCTCCTGTCCGTGTTGGTACAAGTGCTGAGCTGGCAGCTCTGTGGAGAGCACCTTGCTCTTTAGCAAAGAGGCAGGGGCACAGCAGCCGTTGCGGATGCACTTCACGACCCCTGACTGCTTTCGCCTTTCGGGCTGTGGCTGGATTGAGAAGACGTTTGCGGGGCAGCGGGTACGTGTGTCAACTGCTCATCCTGAGTGTCTGTGTCTCAAGCCAAAGAGGGTGATGAAGGGGCTGGAAGCCTGAATTCTCTCCCCAGCAAACACAGGCCCTCAGACAGCAGGTTGTCTTCGTTTTGCACAGAGTAAATCGCTTTCCTTTGCCTGTCGCAGCTGAAAACGTCTTGGGGGCTCTGAGCAAAGGAGTCTACATTCTGATGAGCGGGTTGGACCTGGAGAGACTCGTGCTGTCTGGTGGGCCGCTGGGGTAAGGGCTTGTTGTCATTCATAGGTTGTAAGGCTGGAGGGATCCTGCATCATCACCTCACCCAGAGGGTCTCCAGCTGGGGTGGCAGCTCTCAGGGTGCATCTTGGGTGGAGAATGGAGATACTGGGCAGCTTCTGAGAGAATAGGAACAGCTGGGAAGAGGTGGCTGGGTCAGAGTGGTGAGAAGCTGCAGAGGAGGCAGGAGCAAGGACATCCCATGGCTGCTGGTGTAGTAGCTGCTCGCTGCTCTAACGGGCTGCTGCTGGAGGGGACTCAGCTCGGCACCCCCAGGCAGCCACCGCTTGCTCTGCCTGTGCTCCACCTCCTCCTTCAGCTCTCCTCCCCTCCTCAGGCAGCTTTTCTCAGTTTGAAAGCGTCGATGTGGGACACCCTCTGAGGGGCAAGAGCCAGGAGAGGCAATGCCAGAAAGACAGCTGGCAGATCTCTGCCTTCCAGCATGGCACAGGCCACGCTCCTTCCAGAGCAGGACTTTGGAAGTACTAGTCTTGACATAGACTTTTCCAGAGCTGGTAGATCTGCCCCGGTCCCCGGTTACTTGTTTGTGTGTCCCTGCAGTGGGAGTTACTCTAGGAACTCTGGAAAGCACCACCCAGGCTGTCACACAGAAGCACCACTGGACGGGGAGAGGATTTCTTTATTTGTTCAGTCTTTAAGCTCCCCAGTAATTATCTTTACCTTACAGTCCTTTTGTCCTCCCAAGTGGTTTCTCTGTACTAATCCTCACCTTGGAAGACCATCTTCACCAAGCAGGAGGAGGGTTTTTCACCCTTCTTGTTTGTGCCTGTGGGGTTTTTTTTTTACGGTGTTGGTTAGTATTGCTTGGGCTGGTGGTCTCTGGAGCTGCAGGGCAGCACAAATGGTCTGGCTGCAGTTGTAAGAAAGCTCCTCGGCTCTTCGTCACAGTCTCCTGCGTTGACACAGTAAGACCTCACCACAAGATGTCCCAAATGAGCAACATGCAGAGCACTAGGGAGAAAATGGGACCTTGATTTTTATCCTTAGTGGTGCTTGAGTAGAGCTGCAGGAAGCCAGCAGCAGGTCATTTCAGGTGTGAGCACCTTTTTGCCTTAGATTGTGCTTCTGAGGTTTAATTATTACTGATTAGTAGTTCTGTTGGATTTGTTCCTGCATATCTGTGCTTTTCTCAGGCTTATGCAAGCTGTTCTTGACCACGCGATTCCGTACCTACACGTCAGAGAAGCGTTTGGACAGAAAATTGGCCAGTTCCAGGTGAGGCAGAAAAGGGATCAGAAATTTTTGTTGTCTTGCTTTAAAAATGAGAAGACAGAGAGCTCTGTGTGGGAGGGGTTTGCACGGAGGAGGTTGCCTGGAGTCTGCAGGATGTACTGACGTGGTGGGAAGGTGGAAGGCTCTCTGAGCGGAGGCTGCTGGTGGTGGCTGTGAGACAGCGGCTGACTTCTGGAGTCTGTGAGCTGCCAGAACCTCCAGTTCCCCCTGCTGAATCCATGTCTTCTCATCTGTCCGGTGTCTCTGAGGTTCTCGGGCAGGAAACGATCTTCCCCTCGCTCATGTTGGTGTCTCTCTGGCAGCTGATGCAGGGCAAGATGGCTGACATGTACACCCGGCTGATGGCCTGCCGGCAGTACGTCTACAACGTGGCCCGGGCCTGCGACCAGGGCCACTTCAACGCCAAGGTGAGCGTGCTCCCCCCGGGGCTGGGGCTGCCGGGGATGCCTTTGCCTCTGGGGCCAGGCGTGAGCAGGGTGGAGGTTCTGTGCTATTCCCTCACAGCCCTGAGGGCGTGGTTTGGGGTTTTTTTTTGCCCGAAGGAACAGAAAGCCTTGTTCTACCAGACAGCAGGTAGAGCAGCACCAGCAGGTGTTTACTGGAAGCCCAGACAGAAAATCCTGGCTGTTGTAGGGGCTGTAGCCATCATCCCGAGGTGTTGTCACCTCCGCAGCGGCTCTGTCAAAGGAAGGGACCGAGTGTTTAACAGGTGGAGCTCAGAGCCCCACGTCACATTGCTCTCCCGCGGGTACGATGTGCCTTCCTGACAGACCGCTCCCTGCTGCATGTTTCTTTCTTTTCTCTGTCTTCCCGTGGCCTTTCCAGACCTGACACAAGTGTTCTGTAGTGACAGGAATGCTCCCGCAGCTTCTGCCCCGCTGGGGGACCCACCCTGTGCCTTCGTGCTCAAGTACGCTGGCCCCTTAGCGGATGTCTGCAGGGTGGTGGAGAGGTCCGAGCCAGGCGGGGGTTGCAGTCGGGTGGGTGACACCTGTCCTGACAGTCCCCATGGTGACTCTCCCCTAGGACTGCGCTGGAGTGATCCTGTACTCGGCGGAATGTGCCACCCAGGTGGCTCTGGACGGGATCCAGTGTCTGGGTGAGTCCTGGCAGGGTTCATCTCTGGGGTGACGGAGGGAGCCAAGCGTGATGCTCTTCCCCATCCTCCCCCTGGTCCCTGCAGTCAGAGACAAGAGATGACCTTTCATTTCTCTCTGATGGCAGGTGGGAACGGTTACATCAATGACTATCCCATGGGGCGTTTCCTGCGGGACGCCAAGCTCTACGAGATCGGGGGAGGCACCAGTGAGGTGCGCAGGCTCATCATTGGCAGGGCCTTCAATGCCACCTTTAAATAACGCCCGCCGTGGAGAGGCAGCACCCCGAGCACCACGAGGCCTTTGACCAAAGAGGCTGGAGCGCACAACTCTTCTTCTTCCTGCCTGTGATTCTGGGACCGCCACTTGCGGACTGTCCTCCGCCTGCTCCGCAAACAGATGCTGCTGGTCTCGGCCTTGATAAAGCCAGTCGGGCAGTGACGTGGAAGGAAGTGCTTTTTCTCTTCTCATGATGATCACAGTTCATCCTGTTCGTAAGCCGTCTTGATTCTCGGCGTTACAGGGAGGCATCTCGCTGTTGAAGCAGGATGCCCCAAGCAAGAGGCAGCAGTTGCTGAGCACAGGAAGTCAACCCCAAAACAGTAATGACAATGAAGGGAGAAGTTTGTTCTTCTGAGAACCCCGAGTGCCATTAAATCCCTCGCAGTCAGTGTGTCACCATGGGGCAGCCACACGTCCCATCGTGACCTTCCCATGGGATTGACACCTTCCACTGGGGAACACGACACCAGCCACTGCGAGGGGGTGGCTGTCCAGAACGCACAAGCAGTGTTTTAGGTGACAGTTCCTAAAACCTCGCTAAAATCCCACATTGGCTTCTTTACATT
>NW_010406023.1:808-3420 GCF_000710305.1 Buceros rhinoceros silvestris | reverse complement strand
ATCCGTCAGGCTGGGCGCAGTTAGAACGCCAGACCTCTCCGGGGACATCCATGCGGGGAGCAGGCACTGGCTGGGCTCCTGGGGTTGGGGTGGTTCGACCTGACCTGAAGGTTGTTCTGGTGCCAAAAGCACATGCTCACACTCCACCTCTCTGGCGAGAGCCGTCAGAGCGGGCGCAGCAGCATCTGTGGGTGTTTTCCGTGCGTATCATATACAGCAAATCGAAATTTCCTGAGCCTTATAAAGCAAAGGGCAGTGTCCTGCCAGCCTGAGAGCACCACGAAGACAAAGTGGGTGTTGTAAAGATGACTGAACAATGAATTAAACACTTGCCATGTTGCACCTCCCAGTGCTTTGAACAAACAAAGAATTAAAGCTGTGTGTGGTTTTTTTGGTTGCAGTTGACATCTGTCTGTACGAGGTGACAGCAGACTAACACAGGATTTTAAAATGCCACAGGTTCAAGAAGAATACCCCTTCCTGAATCCCCAGGGAGGTCAGGTCCCCGAGTGTCTGGAGAAGTTGGAAAGTCGTGGTGGCAGCGCTGCCTTCCTCAGCTTCATGTGTGTCCGGCTCCAGCAGCATCCCAGGGTTTCACTGTCAGCCTAAAGCTCTGGGTGGAGGTGGCAGAGGGGACGGAGGTGGCCGAGGGGACAGAGTGGCCTGCCGAGAACATCGTGTTGAGCTGCACGTGGCAGTGCTTTGGGAATGAGCCTCGGAACACAAGTGCACGTCGCATGTGAAACACCAAGTGAGTTACTGTGCAGTAATGTCAGAGTTTATCTGTGTGACCAGACGGTTCTCTTGGGTCACAGACCAACTGCAGGTGTCATCTTCTCCTGAGCCACCGCGGTCGCTATACCCCAATCTCATGTCCTGCGAAAGCCCTTGGGCAGGAGTTTCAGGTCTTCCCAAGGTGGGGGGTTCCTGCTGGGCTGGGTGAGGGCGGCTGGGCAGCCCTGAGCCCTGGTCCTGAGCGCGTGTGGGGTGCTGAGGAGCAACCCCCAGCGTCCCCAACACGCAGCGGAAACTCATGTTTTACCCCCGTGCTCCTCAGCTCTCGCATGCGGAGCAAATCACTGCGCTTTCCCTCGAAGATCCTCAGGAGAGCATCGAGCTGAGTCACTGTGGGGTGATCCAGCTGTGGCCAGAGGAGCGAGTGCTGGAGCCCCCTCAGGATGTTGAGAGGTTCAGGGGATTAAAAAGAGGTTTTCTGAGGTGGAAGGGACCTGCAGGTGTCTAAACCTGTGCCCTAACCCGGGAGAGGACTCATCTTTAATGCACCCCATAAATCACACCTGCCCTTCCTGGGCCGCTCAGCTCCTGGGGGTTCAGGGCGGAAGGGATCGGTGTCCTCGCGGGACGGAGGAGGGAGCAGCTCTGCAGTCACAGGCAGGGTTTGTGGCTCGGCTCTCCCTGCCTTCCGCTGCAGCGCTGCCTGGGCAGGGCCGGCGCTCCCTGCCCAGAGCGGGTGTCACTGGTGTGGAAAGGAGGGCCGGGGAGGGCTCCTCGAGGGAAAAAGGGTTTAATCTCTATATAATAAAACACTTGTGCTGGGCACCGGGTGCTGCTGGGGGTGTTTCCCAGCAGAGGGTGGGTGCAGACCCTGCCTGGGACCCACCATGGCACATCCCGGCTGGCAGCAGCAGCAGGTGCAGCGATGCTGTCCCTCCTCCCTCCCTCCTTCGCACCAACTGCAGCTTTTCCCCCAAACTCTCCTTTAAAACAGTTACAGTGGGACGCGTGGGCTGTGCCTCAGGCCTTCTCTGGAGAGCAGCAGAGCTCTGGGGGAAATGCTGGGAGGGGGCAGAGCCCCTGGATGGGATCTTAATGGTGTCTGCGCTGAACTGGAGATGGAAATGGTCCCCACCCTGACGGGGCCAATGGCAACTGGATGTGCTGCCCCTTCCCTGGTGCTCAGCATCATCCCCCGTTTGCAGCTCTGCCAGGCAAAGAGAGCACGAATTGCGGAGGGAGTTACTGACGGAGGTAAACAGGGAGTTGATTTGAGTGCGGATGCGCCGGGAGGGGTTGAGGGAGGCAGGCTCAGAGGGAAGCTTCTCGTACGTAGCATGCTCCAGTTCCCCCTGCTGAATCCATGTCTTCTCATCTGTCCGGTGTCTCTGAGGTTCTCGGGCAGGAAACGATCTTCCACAACTGGTGCCTGCCCTGGGAAAGGCAGGAGGGAGACCCAGCCCCCAGCAGCCCCCACCAGCTGCAGGAGCGGTGAGGAGCTCCCAGGCTGGTTTGGATGTGGGGAGTGTCGTCCTGGAGCAGCGGGTGGGTTTTGTGGGTCAGTGGTTTATTAATTTCCCGAAAGAAGAGAAACCACCCTGGGTCCCGTGCTGAAGCTGCCGGCTCCTGGGGCATCCAGCTCAGGGCACTCGTGTCTCACTGTGAGCGCTCAGAGCTGCTCTGCAGCGTGTTCCTGTGGCTGGACACCTGCAGAAGAACAGGCTGAGCATCATGTCCTGCAGGTGGCAAAGCTCTGGCTCGGTGTCATCTCTGAGGGGTGGATTTTGCAGCTGAAGAAACAGCCACGCGTGGACCAGGATGTGCTGATCTCAGCATCTGGGTTTGCGGCAGCTGCTGCGGCGGGGGGGGGGCGGGGG
>NW_010406023.1:0-755 GCF_000710305.1 Buceros rhinoceros silvestris | reverse complement strand
CCAGCCACGCGTGGACCAGGATGTGCTGATCTCAGCATCTGGGTTTGCGGCAGCTGCTGCGGCGGGGAAGGTGTGTGAGGCCAAGGCTTCTACAACAGCAAGCGGGTTCTCGGCCAGTTCTGAGCCCTGGGAGGGCAGGAGGGTCTGGTCTCCTACCCGGCGTCCTGCCTCGACGCTGCAGCTCTGCTCTCTCAGAGCTCTTCAGCTGTACAGACAAGCTGTGATAAATACTGATGGCATTTGCACAAGGACACTTGTTCCGTGTCCTGATTGAGGCCCCTTTGCTTGGGGGTTTCTCCGGAGCTGGAGGAAAAGCTGGGCTTGTGCGGAGCTGCGCCGCTGCCAGAGCAGGTGCTGAAAGGTGTTTGATGCAGAAGCTCCTGTGCAGAGGAAGGTGGAAGATGCAGCGGAGAAGACGGGCTGTGACATCTCCGGTGTCCTGCCTCCTGCTCTTGGGGCAGGTGGCTCCTCCAAGCTGTGCCCAAAAGTGGAGTTTGAAGAGAGGCCCATGTTTGTGGGGCTGCCCCCAGCGTCAGGGGAGCGTTTGCGTTATGAACACGTCCAGGCCGGTTGTTCTAAAACCCGTCTGCAGGGCAGAGGCTGTGCTGAGGGTTTGGCTGCGGCGGGAGCAGCCGGGCTTTCGCTCGGAGACTGTTTGTGCGGGGAGCTGCAGCTCCCGCATGGGGCTGAGCTGGGGGGAAAACAAACCTCGTCTCGGCTGGCAAGGTCAAGGCACCACGAGCCATTCCGCCTGC
>NW_010406022.1:1030-1339 GCF_000710305.1 Buceros rhinoceros silvestris | reverse complement strand
GAGGAGCTCACTGGGCTCGGGCTGCTTCGTAATGAATCTTTCCGCGGCCGCACGGCTCACTGGCCGCTGCCGGAGCCCTGCGCGGTACGCGGGGTTCGGGTGCTCGCCGGGAACCCCCTGCAAAACCTCTCCAGGCTTGGAAGGGTGGTGGGTTTTACCAGAACGCCGGCTCTCCGGGAACGCAGCCAGCATGGCCCCGCCACAGCAGCAGAGCAGGAGCCTAAACCCGTGGGAGGGCTCCTGCTCCTCTGCTCTGTCCCCTCCGCTGCGGGCTGAGGCCGCCCCGTTCAGGGCCGGGGCAGTCTGAGC
>NW_010406022.1:399-901 GCF_000710305.1 Buceros rhinoceros silvestris | reverse complement strand
GAGCATGTGGCCGTTCCTCTGTCCACAGGTCTGAGATGAATCCACCACTTCACACTCAGAGCCTGCGGGAGAGCACAGCCTGTAAAGACGTAGAAACACAGCCATCGTCTGTGGCTGGTGGGGTTACAGGGCTTGTTGTTTACTTCCCTTCGTCCTTGGTTTGAGGCAAAGGGTGCTTTCGGGAGTGCTGCTCCCAGGTGTTAAATCCCCATTTTATTTCCTCATTCCACCTGGGCAGGTTCCTAAACTCACCCTCCTCTTCGTTTTCTGTGTTTTGGCTGCAGCAAACCCGAGGTTCCTGAATGCAGCGGGGTCGGGTGGGAGCCTGATTTTCAGCTGCCATGTGTGTTTTGTGACATTGAGAATTCGGTGGGTCCAGAGCTCACCCCCAGCATCCTGCCTGGGGAGAGCAGCCGGTGCGGGACTGGCGCTGCTGGCGGGGATGGGAGCTGCAGGGACCAGGGTGGGAGCTGTGAGCTGTGGGGAGGCTGGAGGTGGGTGG
>NW_010406022.1:0-232 GCF_000710305.1 Buceros rhinoceros silvestris | reverse complement strand
GCGGGATGCCCAGGGCAGAGTGGGGGGTGCTTAAGGCAGATTTGGGATGCTCAGAGCGGGCTGAGGGTGCTCAAAGTGATGCAGGGATGCCCAGGGTGGGTCGGGGATGCGCAGGGCACCTGCAGTCTTCTCCCAGGTGCCGCCTTTCTTGGTGCCTTTTGCCTGGCAGGGGTTTCCGGGCGTGGAGGACCCCCAGCCGCTGCTCTGCGCAGGCAGCCGTGCCGGGGGCTGG
>NW_010406021.1:0-375 GCF_000710305.1 Buceros rhinoceros silvestris | reverse complement strand
TACAGAGAAAACGGTTACTAAGGGCCTAACGACGTTTGCAAAAACATCATTGCATAGATTCTTCGTGACTTACATAAGAAATAACAAAACAGTCCTTTCGAATCCACATAGAGTTTTGTGCAACGCATTTCTAAACGTTTTTTAAAGGGAGGGGAAAATATGCGCGATTTTATACAGAGAAAACGGTTACTAAGGGCCTAACGACGTTTGCAAAAACATCATTGCATAGATTCTTCGTGACTTACATAAGAAATAACAAAACAGTCCTTTCGAATCCACATAGAGTTTTGTGCAACGCATTTCTAAACGTTTTTTAAAGGGAGGGGAAAATATGCGCGATTTTAAAGCAAGGAGTGAAAATCGGTAAGGTAGCTC
>NW_010406020.1:0-865 GCF_000710305.1 Buceros rhinoceros silvestris | reverse complement strand
CAGGGGAGGGAAATAGCAGGAGAGAAAAGTCAGGGGAGAGAGGTGTTACTTTTACTGAACTAAACTTCCTGCTGTCCTTGCTTGGCAACCACCCTTAGAGGGTTGCTAAAAGGATCAGAGAATCAAACTAGAGAGACCAACCTCATATTTACCTCTTGAAGAGGACAAAGATACCTGTGAATTTTGCCATCTACATCCAAGGAAAGGCTAAACCAAGTTTCCAAACCTCTATCAAAATTGCTGATAGTGCTAACTCTCCCCTAGAAAGGTGCAGCTTCTATTTACTGAAAAGGTCCGAACTAACAAAGTGGTTTGCTGTATTTCATTCTGGTCCTTGCTTTTATTTATAATGCATTATGTCCTCAGTTGGACACACGTGAAAGCTTCCTAGTGTTAGTGGTACTGTTCTAACCATAACTAATCTGTCTGCCTAACTTTGGACCTTTTTCCTTTGGGGAAATTTTTCATGCTGTTGTATAACAGCACAGAAATGCTGAGGTCCTGTGTTTTTTAACGTACTTGACAATGAAGTGATGTTAGGTTTATTCATGACGAAAAACAATGCTTTTAACAAACCATCGACGCCTCATCACTCCTCAGTGTTCCCTCTGTGGAGCCTGGGGGTGCTCAGGGAATATTGACCGGGTGGGCTTGGGTGACCTGATCTGGGTGTTCCCTGAACCCCTCCAGCAGTGTGTCCTTCTCCGAGGAACTGTCCCAGGGTTCTGTGCAGTGCGAGAGGCTGGCGGGGAGCGGAGAGAGGGGATCCGGCACCTTAAGCTGGGCTAAAGCTGAGGGTGTCAGCGCCCACTCGTGCGGTTCCACAGGGGCGTCTGGTTCTGCAGAGGGGGCTGGTTCTGCAGCA
>NW_010406019.1:15520-15745 GCF_000710305.1 Buceros rhinoceros silvestris | reverse complement strand
CGGGGTGGGGAGGCAGGGCGCGGCCACACAGGGCGCACGTTGGCTGTGTGCGTGTGTGTTTGTGTACGTACGGGAACGCGTGTAAAAAAACCTGTCCGGCCTCTGACCGAGCACTCGCTGCAGCCGAAAACACCCTCAAACTGTGGTGGCTGCAGCAGCGCTGCGTGTTTTGGCGGTTCCGCGGAAAATCTGTGTTTATTTTAGGGCCCTAAGGGGAGAAACTGG
>NW_010406019.1:7384-15458 GCF_000710305.1 Buceros rhinoceros silvestris | reverse complement strand
GGTTCAGCGGAAAATCTGTGTTTATTTAAGGGCACTAAGGGAAGAAGCTGCTGTTTCGTAGTGAAGTGCCGATAAGCAAACGGCTGAAATGTTCTGCCTGTGCTTTGGCAGATTGGGGAAACTGCAAAATACCAGAAACCTTAATTTTACCTTCCTTTAGAACAAGTTGTTATTGTCCCAAAGTCAATTGCTTTTTCTTTTTTTTTGCACCTAGTGAGAATATGGACAGAAACTGGAGTTGCAGGGTGAGGTTTAAAAAGTGTAACTTGCAGAGATCTGTCCTATCTTTTGTTAGCCCGGGTAAATGTTGAGAAAATTGCTTTTCCATAGAAAGTTATGTCAGATGTAGATCAGGCTTAAAAACACTTCACCCTGACCACACATTAAAAAGCAAAGGCAACCACAAGAGACTTGTTCCACAAAAACTAACCCAGAACTGTGTCAGGCTTTGGTCTGGACTAGTCTGCAGCCTAAGAAGAATGTTCGGAAGATGCCAAGAGGTAGGTAGGACTCGGTGACTATGTTCTGTAGCACTGTAATGTCACGCTCCAATCCTAACGGTGTCCGGCGTGAGACTGTCTGAGAGGTTTTGCTCTTCACCTTGTAAGGCAGCAGTGGTGTATCTGTTCTCACTAGCTGGGCCCTGCACGGTAGCAGTCGGGGAAAAGTCGCTTCCTTCACAATTTTTCAGGGAAAAAAGTCATAAAGGTGGTAAAGATGTATAGGAAATCAGGAGAATGGAGGTGAAGTGACTTGTGTGTGGTTGTGAATCAAGGCAGAAATGTTGGAAAAAAGGTCTGTTCTCTCACTAGTTTGATTCTTCGGGGTGATTGCCAGGAGCCACCTCAGGGTTTTGTGACCAGGTCTGAGCTGGTGAGGACCAGGGTGGCTCTGGAATGTCACTGATACACTGTTTTGGTGGAACAGAGGGAATGAAGCGTTGAGAATTGTAATAATTTGTCCTCGATGAATAATTTATTGTTTAAAAACAAGAGACTGCACACAGCAGTGGGTTTCCAGGGTGGAGAGAAGTGCAGTTGCGTACTGAGCCAGGTGAAAATGTTCAGAGGGGTGTGTGTATATATATCTCCACACATTTTTTTTTTAATGGCTGCTTTGTAGTACGACTTGGTAACCGTTATATACACGTTGTGTGACTGTGCTGTGATTTCTCACTAGGTCTGGGACAAAAGTGAAAATGGCGATTGGCACTGCACTGCCAGCTGGAAGGTTCGTAGCTCTAGACTTTGCTCGCTTATAACTATCATGTCCCCTTTGGTTTTGAAGAAACATACTTAGTTTTTGCTGACAGAGTAGAATAGCTTGTGGTTTGCTGTAGATCCTGTATTTCTTACGGTAAAATACTTGTTGTCTGCTTTTATAGAGCATCTCTCATGCCACTCGCTGCAGCCAAGGCCACCGTGCCGGCTTGTGTTCCTGGTGCTGGGTTCCTGTTGGTAGACTTTGTAACCAGTAAACACAGTAACTGGTGTTCAGGGAGTGGAAAACTGCACCTTCATTTTTAATTATTTCCTTTTTGGATATTAGAAGGGAAAAAAAAAGAAGGAAAAGGGAGAGATCTGGTAATTAAATGTTACAATATCTGACCTCTTTCTTTTTTCAAAAAATAACCCACCTTTCTGAGAACTGTGTCATACAGCAACTCTGCTTCTTCAGGGTAATTAGCGCATTCAGCTTCCGAATTGTCCTTAAATTTGTATTATTTAATACAAATAGTCACGCTGAGCTTTACACAAGAACGTAGATTTCAAAGGAATAGTCTTACTTCCTCCTAGAGTTCACTTCTGCGTCTGCAGCACGTGAAGATGTGTGATCGCGTGGTCTGACGCAGAGTTCTGCTCTCGAGCTTGTTCTGGTGTTTTCTTGCAGACACACAGCGGATCCGTGTGGCGAGTGACGTGGGCCCATCCTGAATTCGGGCAGGTCCTGGCTTCCTGCTCTTTTGACAGAACAGCAGCTGTGTGGGAAGAAATAGTGGGAGAGTCAAATGATAAACTCCGAGGCCAGAGTCACTGGGTGAGGCTTTAATGTATTAATTACAGTTTCGGCACGTTCTCGTAAACGTGCCTCATTGATTTGTTTTGCTTATCCTAATGGGTGAAGCTTAAAATTCAAGAATTAACCCAAAAACCGAACACAAATGTTGTTCTAAATACCAGGTTATGGGACGTTTCTGGTTTTGCGACATGTTTTCTATTCCCAAAACAGAGAGAACACCCTGTTTCCTTCTGTTAACATAAATAATTCCCGATTTTGCCTGTGTTTTGTCTGTTTGTGGCGATACTCCAATACGGAGTAAGGATTTTTAAAGCACTGGGGGAAAACAGCTCAATGGCAGCGCTCTGGCCAATTAGTGTCACTGCTGGTGGTGTTTCTCAAACAAACTGCTTGCAGACAGGAATCCCCAGCTACAGGAGGATTAAAGTGTGGGGTTTTTCTTCTGTGACAGGAGCTCATTTGACTCTGTCTCGTGCTGTTCTTTTTCCAACAACTCATTGGGCTTGCGGGGGGAATGGTTTGCTGGGAAGTGGATTAGCATTTCATCAGGGCGACCTTGCAACTGAGCAGATGATTTTGCAGCTGTTCTCCATGTGAATCTTGGGTAACTCAGTATAGTGTTCCTGCCTCTCTTTTATTTTGTTGTTTAGCAAGTTGCTAAAATATCTGCAGTTTTCTGCTTTCTCTTGAAATTTTCTAACGTTAAAATAGATAGTTGTGATGGATTGTCAGGAGCTTTGGCACCTGGTCTGAAAGCTGGCTTCGTGTGCAGGAGGCAGTTGTGGTGCAGTTTTCGACTCTAACTTCCTTGGCAGCAGAAGAGACAACTTAAAACCCAAATGTTAAGACAACTTAAACCCACTTTTTAACTCCTTTGCCCTAGCTGATCTTTCTCTCAAATGTTTGCTGCATCCTCTATTCCCTTCTCAGATATATTTGTTGTTTTGATGCTTCTGTTGGAAAATCCTCCACGGTGAACTTCAGCAGCACTGAATATTGTCACCAGTATGACTGAAGAGGACAGTTTCAAACTGCTTGTGGCCAGTACTCTTGTATTTTATGCTCATGTTACGTGTTTTGAGCATAATCTAAACAGCTCTTTCTGGTATCAGAACGTTGATACCACTCTATAAATCTATATAGTCTCTTGATGCTTGAAATTGCATCAGTGCAATGATCTGTCTTTTCTCCAGTTCATTGGTGTATCAAGATTTGTTCTTTTTGGCTCTCGAGGGAAGAGGTGAGCGATATTCTGAAGCGGTGCTGTCAGACTTTTTTTAGCCTTCCTGAGGGATTCAGTTTTTGGTGGAGATTTCCAGCATTTCCTTCAAGAACTTCTGCCTGTCTTTGCAGGTCAAGAGGACCACTCTAGTAGACAGCAGGACATCAGTTACAGATGTGAAGTTCGCTCCCAAGCACATGGGTCTGATGTTAGCAACCTGCTCAGCAGATGGAGTTGTAAGGATTTACGAAGCGCCAGATGTGATGAATCTCAGCCAGTGGTCACTGCAGCATGAAATCTCCTGTAAGCTAAGCTGCAGCTGTATTTCTTGGAATCCGTCAAGGTATGTTGTTAAAAGAGCAGGTTTTGCTTTATGACTGTTGAAGCAGAAGATCCAAAGAGTTCTGAGATTTTGTAAAATAAATTGTAAAACATGGATGTAGATGATTCGGTGAACATAACTCAGATGTGAAAAAACGCTGCTAGTAAAGCAAGTTTGGGAGAGGCAGAGAAGTGTTACAGAAAGTCCTCCTGTGCCCGGTGAGGAACTGTTCCCAGGTTAATTACTTCTAGCGAGTAATGAGCTAAAGAGCTATGGAGTGCTCTTAATTTATCCCACAAAACTTAACTGGGATTTTCGTAAGAGAAAGTGTTTATAAAGGGACAATTCCTGTCTCTTCTTTCTTTCTGTCCCTGGAGTAGGTAATAATGTTGACAGCCGTAACAAGGACACGCACCCTTGCCAGCGCAGCAGAGGACTGGGAACCACAGAGTTTTGTTTGCACAAGAGTTGTTCTTCAGTTACGCTCTCAGGGACTCAGGGATATACTTACCTTCCTTGAGCAGGAAGGAATCGGAGAGGAGTGTGATGGTTGCGTAGTCCAAACACTAAACCACCACAACCCCACTTACAAGCTGAGGTTCTCCTTCGCTTCCCATCTCACATCCTCTCCCCACAACAACAGGAAGGGAAAAACCGTTCTGGGCTGAACTGCTTTGGGTTCTGTTTGTCCAGAAGCACTTGATGAATTTCTCTAGACTCAGTGGTCTGTGTCCTGCCGGTGGAGTTGTGTTCATGAGGAGTACAGGGTGAAGGTTCAGAGTACAGGCTTTACTTTTAATACATGTAAAAGTCGATTTAGAAACTAGAACTCTTCTACATTTTGCTTTTGTCATCTATCTTCCAAACCCTGAAGGAGATCCTACTAAATCAACCAGAGCAAGTACTGCGAAGGGTGCAGGCTCTGCCATGGAGCTTGTGGCAAATACTTGACTGCAGAGCCTATATAAAATGAATCCTGGGCTCTGAAGCATCACCTTGAATTGCCACATCACGTTCCCTAGTGATTTCACCTTAGTGGGTGTGCAAGGTGTGGTTTCAAAACAACAGAACGGAGATTGTACCAGTTCCCTTGTGATTCCCCCCCTTGTGATTTTTTAAATTGTTTTGTTTTCTTTATAGGTGCTATGTTTGAAATTTAAAAACCAGCTTGGAGTACTTCTGTGGAATCTTGTGTAACCATAACAGTATTTATTGTCACTTTTTTAGCTCTCGAGCGCATCCTCCAATGATAGCTGTAGGAAGTGATGACAACAGCCCAAATATCTTGGCTAAGGTTCAAATTTATGAATATAACGAAAATACCAGGTATGCTGAATGACAGTGTATGACATTTGTGAGATCTTACAGTAGTTTGTAATATGTGGCCTTTTATTTTACTCCTGTCATAGATGTGGGGTGGTAAATCATACATTAATTCTCTCTGAGGACAGACAGACCTCGGAATGGTAACTGCTGTTAGCAGGTGTGATACTGATTATTGTTCTCTCTCAGTGCAGAAATCCCAGTGTTTTTACCAGCATTTTAAAGAGAGAACAGTTGTTTCTACTTCTGATAATTTACAGGCTTATTTTTGCCCAAGTTGCTAATAGGGCAAACCTGAAGTTTGAATTGTGTTGCACCAGGCACTGTTTTGTTCAGGGCAACCTTAAAAAGCTTTAAAAAGTGTTTCTAATGACAGAGTCCTGTGAATTACTGGTGTTCTGTGACAGTTCGGCTTGTCCAGGTGGGAACTCATAGCCGGGAAGGGTCAGGGAGTGTGCGCACGCACAACCACTTTCAGTTACTTGGTGACACAGAACTTGTGTTTCGTTCTGGGTGACCGGTGTGGGAAAGGAGCCAAGACTTACGTCGGCTTCAGACAAAGCTCTCTGTGCATTAACAACAGGGAAGTTGTTGTTGTAACTTACCTGGTGGCAAATCAGAAAATGGAATACCTGTTCATGGCGCAGCCGAGGAGGTAGATAGCGCCTGCTTACAGGCACAGAAAATGTAGTGACTGAGACACAAATTTGCTTTGGAGGAGTCTTTTATTTCCCTTCCAAATTTACTTTGGAAGAGTCTTTTTACGTCCCTTTTCTAACTGTAGATAAAAGTGTTCTTCGTACTGGAATCCTGGCTCTGTTGCACCGTGTAGCAGCATACTGTTGTTAGTAGTCACTGTATCTGATGTATTCGATTTCTGAAGAAATGAGCTTGTTATTATTACAGTTAAATTTCTGTTATGAAAATGGGGGGCTTTCTGCAAATCTCGTGATACTTACGAACCCCTCTCTCCCAGTCCCTCTGTCTGGTTTACACAGTTTGCAGTTTCGGTGGCAATAAAGGTTAATTTCTTGTGTGTACAGGAAATATGCAAAAGCAGAAGCTCTGATGACGGTCACGGATCCTGTACATGATATTGCATTTGCTCCAAATCTGGGAAGATCCTTCCACATCTTAGCTGTAGCAACCAAAGACGTACGAATTTTCACCCTAAAACCTCTAAGGTGAGCTTACAAGGAAGATAAGATAGTTCAGTGTGATGCGGTGTGCACTCTATAGCCTTACTTCAATAGTATCGGTAAAGTAGTAACTTAAGGTTTGCAGGACTGTTTTAGCAGCCTTAAAAACAAGGTGTGATGCGAGCGAGTCTGTAGTTTTGTCTGCCTCTGAATACTCCAAATCTGGTGATAACTGTTATATTAACCCCTCAAAAGACGTAGTCCTGTCTTGTCATCATCATGTTCAAGCCCAGACCTTTGAACAGTGGTGTGCAGAACCATCACTCTTCTCCTGAACAGGAAAGAATTGACTTCATCTGGAGGATTAACGAAGTTTGAAATTCACATTGTGGCACAGTTTGATAACCACAACTCCCAGGTGTGGCGAGTGAGCTGGAATATCACGGGCACGGTGCTTGCCTCCTCTGGGGACGATGGCTGCGTTCGGCTCTGGAAGGGTAAGGTCACCCACCTGAAATACACGTGCTTTGTAGCTGAGAAATTTTACTCAGAAAGTAATTTTGGAGTCAAAGTTCATTTTAGATTTGGGAATGACAGATTCTTGTATTTCTAGTTACATTTCAGAAAAGGGAAATAACTTCCTGTGCTGGAACGTTTGCATGCTGTGGGCTGCTGTGAATAGTTGTTACTGACCCTCAGACCATGTCGCCAGAGTAGCGCTATGTCACGTCATTTTTAAAGTTGGTGGATCTACTGCGTCACGGTTTTTGCCTGCTGCCAAGCCAGAAGATCTGTGTTCAGTCACGATGTTCAGACAAACTGGCTTTGTTTCTGTTTAAATTTTCAAAAGCAACAACCCCAGTGGCAGTTTCCTCATCCGTTCTCATTTGATTCTCAGTTTTTAGTGAAGGAAGCTCATTCTTGGTAGTGAACAAAGGCGAGTTTTATCTGGTGGCTAGGCAGGGCATGTCAGATAGCTGAAGGGCCAGATCCTCGGTGATTTGCAGCTTATGGCTTGGTACTGGAATTGAGTTCTAACTCGCACACCAGGTGTCTAGCAACTGAAACCGTAGTTGTATCAAAAGCTGAGCTCCAGGAGAGAAACTAACGGTTTTTATAAATATCTGTATTTGCAGCTAATTACATGGACAACTGGAAGTGTACCGGTATACTGAAAGGTAACGGGAGTCCAGTGAATGGTAGCTCTCAGCAGGGAATTTTTAACGCCTCTCTAGGTTCGGCCAATACGAGTCTCCAGAATTCACTGAACGGCTCCTCTGCCAGCAGGTAGGTTCACGAGCAGAGACTGAATTTCAGGGAATTGTCTCTTCTCGGAATCTTAATTGCACTTAGCTTTCACGTTTGTTTTTATACAGTTCTTTTTAAAGTGCAGTGTCAGTTATTGCATGAGTAATGCTACGAGCTCTTCCAGTTCTGCTCTGTGATGGTGTCTGTGTGCCAGTGTTAAGAGGAAAATGAACACAACCATGAGCCGTACTGAGTTGTTCTGTGTAAATAAGCAACGTAAACTATTGTCCCTTTTAGTCCTTTCACATTACTGAAAATCACTTTCCTGAAATAGTTCCAAACCAGGAAAAACCTCATCGTGCTGCTCTGTAACTGCCCTTTTGTTTTAGATGCATGTTTAAAAGTGAAGCAAAAGTACCAGCTACAAATTCTGTTTCCACTGGGATAATGTAGCAGAAAGGAAGGAGGAAAAGATCCTCCATGAAGTGTGGTCTCAGCAGTCATACACTAGTGTTAGTTTACTTGCAGTTTTGCAGGTGTAACACCAAAGGGCGTTTTTTAGTGTTATTCATTTCTGTTGTAGATTAATTTGCTTTCCCTAACATCTTTATTCGGTAATAATTGCTGTTTGGTAGGTAACTTTAACTGCCTCTTCTGAACACTTTAGCGCACACCGAAATCTAGAAATACTTGGCCCTGCCTTTGCACGGTGGGATGTGTATGGTGGGATGTGTCCTACGTGAGAACTGGATGTGGCCAGATTCCATAGCAACAACTCCCAAGTTTTGTGGCCACCCTTTT
>NW_010406019.1:5241-7361 GCF_000710305.1 Buceros rhinoceros silvestris | reverse complement strand
GTAGGTAAAATTTGATATTGAACTGGAAATTTTATATTAACATATGATGCTTACCGGACCCTTTCTTTTTTTTACCCCCCCCTTTTTTTTTTTTTTTTTCCCCCCCCCCCAATGCCTTGGGATAGCCTCTGTTGCCAGCCATGTGCAGCTACTACAGCTGCTAGTACAGCTTTTCCCCCCCCCCTCCAAGTTTAAAACGCTCATTTGTAAAGTACTCTGACAGTTTGCTTTTGTAGAGTAGCCTTGGCCCACCCCTTCCGCAGCTGTGGCTTCCCGGCTGCCTGGCACACCGAAGGGCTTTCCCATTTTCCTCGCAGGATAAGTGGGAGAGCAGGAGGTGGCAATGGGCCAAGTCCCCAGCAGAAAAGGAGGCCAAAATGATACCGGTCATCCGCTTTCAGGAGCTACTGAGTGCAGCAAAACACCCGCTGAACTGCAGCCACTCAGAGCTATAGAACGGTGTTCGCTTGGGCCGCTGTGGGGAGACGCAGGCTGGTTTATACCTTCAGCACGGGGTGGGGTTTCGGTCTCCTTTCCTAGGATGGTGCTGCTGCCAGCAAGACACCTTACTGTCCCCGGCGGGGCGTTCTGCTCTCTCGCCAGTTGGTAGCAAGCCATCGTGCAATGGAAACTTCTGGTGTTATTTTACACTTGCAACATTGCTCGCTATTTGAAAGTGTTTTTTTGGGTTTGTTTCTTAATTACTCTCGGCTCCAAGTTGGAATTAAGGTTTTGTTACAGAATTAAGTCTGTGGCTGTGGAATTTCAGATGGAGCCTTACTATAAAAGAGGTGCCCCTAACTACATGTTTTCATAATCACATTGGCTTGAATTCATAGGCCCAGCTGCTAACTTCTGTCTTAGAGTATTAACACTTAAAGATTTACGTACTGACATTTGACTAAATGGGTGCGATACGCAGAATTTATTTTCTGTTTCGGTGTCTATACATTTCAACACTTAAATCAGCTAAAGCATAGGCAGTTCTGGAAAATTTTGTTAAAGCACGACCACCAAACTGGCTTTGTAACCAAAATAGTTTGAGAACAGATGATATAGGCTGTTGGGACGTAAGTCATAGGGCTGTTTTGTTATGTTGATGTAATTGTGTGTCTACATTTATGATACAATTTCCATTCTCCATTTGTATTATGTCCTTTTTAACAGAAAGCAGAGCTGATACCAAGCTAACTGGAGTAACTTTGGTGTTTTGCTGCTTGTTGCATGCACACAGGAATGGAAAACGAACTCCTTTTTCCCCTCCCCAGCGCCGTTTGACCTCTCCCAAGACACCAGCAGCCTGCTAACTACTAAATGTTATTCAAAAAGCCTTTCTAAAACGCGTTGCATACGTTTTTTGTACTAGCCCGCAGTTTGATACTGTTGGAACTACTTGGAGAGGTTTCTTGTTTGGGAGAAAAAACACAACCAACCAACAACTCAACCCCCAAAACTTCCTTCAAAACATTTTTATTTGAAAGCTTGTCAAATTGAAAGACTAGTTCATGACTAAAAACGAGCATTTTTGTCCTTGATTGGGATGGGAGGAGTAAAGTGACCGTTAAAATAATTTTCATTAAAGTTGTTCTGATAACTAATTTGTTTTGCATTTCATAGTGTTCAGCGTTTGGTTAAAATTCCTAAACATCACGAGTTTGTAACTGCTTTGTAACATATGAAACTGTTAGTTTTAAAGGAGTAAGAAAACTGTGTCCGACAATTGTACAGACGATAGCTTTTAATAATTTCGGTATTGCTTCATTTATACCTTAGTATGACTTCAAATAAATGTTTTGTAACTGCTGTCATACTGCCTTCATCCTAAGAGAAGTACTTTTCTGACGTGTACATTCCTATGGGAATAATTCCACGGAGTAACTACGATTCCCTAAGCAGAGTACCCTAAAAACCACCAACACTTGAGCCATACGAAGACTGAAACCAAAATGCAGCTTGTTGTGAATTGTCTCATAATTTCATTAATTGCGTAGGGCCTCCGAACTGTAAAGGTAGAAAGCATCTGTAGGTATCTCATACAGTTACACTGAAATGCACAAGTATTACGGGTAAGTTCTAATGAAAACAGCAGGAAAATGATGTGAAATGGCATAATTCTGAGT
>NW_010406019.1:0-5134 GCF_000710305.1 Buceros rhinoceros silvestris | reverse complement strand
GGAGTCTTAAATTTACTCTGAGGATTTAGCAGAGAGATGTAAATACATACAAAGGCTGTATTTCCTGGAACTAGTGATTCTCTGTAAATGTGTACTATGAAATCTAACATGCTGTAAAAACAAGGATGTTTTTACGTCTATTCTCGAAGTGCTGTGAAGTTAATCTGGATTAGATGCATATGCAGAAAATGTACTTAGGTAATATTTATGTATATTTTGTGTCGCAAATGAAGCGTTACTAAAAGCTCTGTTAACAAATGGCAGGAATTCTGGGAGAACGAAAGCCTGTTAATCGCTGTCGCCATCCTTCCGATTTCCAAAGCAATCTGTTCTTTGTACAAATGTACTTGAGGATGATGTGATGGTGTGCTGTGAACTGCAGTGGAAAAGACTGTGTTGTTTTCCTTTAAAGAACAGTTTTCAGATTTGTCTTGTTTTGAATTACAAGCCTTGAGTTCTGCTGTTATGTTCTATTGGTTTTGGCATGGATATACTAAAGCCTTTTTTTTTTTCCAGCATGTCTTTTCTCCCCTTTGGTTCTCCTTGTATTTACTACCTTTCTCTTTTTCTTGTTTTGTTTTGTTGGTTTTTTTTTTTGTTTGTTTGTTTTGTTTTGGTGTTTTGTTCCTTTCTTAATTGTTTCAGGTATTTCTTTCCCCCTCTGGATTCCCCACGGGCTGGATCGAGATGGTCCAGCCATGCCCAGCTCCTTCCTCCTCCTCCTCTGATAGAGCACTCTTGCGATGCTGACACTGCCAGCCTCCAGTATCCTCACCCTCGCAGACGATGTGTATCTCGGCCTCTTAATCTATTACCTGAGAACGAAGGGGTTTAACATGTTGCTCTCAGTAAACTCTGAAGGGCCTTACTCTGGTGTTTGTGAATGCTTCCATTTCTGGCTGCCTTTGTATTTCTTCTCTCGTACAGAAGATTTTAAAAGATTTGGGAACTTCATCCATGTTTTGCAAAACAATCGACACCATTTGGAACATGTTATTTATGTTTGTGTATCAAAGAAACGTTTTAACTGTACCCTTCAAACTATGGCAACACATGCACACAGTATTAACCACGAGCTATTTACAGAGTAGCTGACTTCAATGTGCCTGACCTTTTTTTTTCTTCCCCCCCTTTTTTTTTTTGGAATCGGTTTAGTATGGTCTTGCGTTTCCTTTTGTATATTGCACTGACAAACGTGAAATGTATTCTCAAACATGCCTTCAAGAAGTTGTTGAGTAACTAGAAGGCTGAAATTGGGTCAACTTGTAAAAGAAACAAAACCATTCCTGTGTATACTGCAGCAAAATAGTTTGGAGTGTTTGGTTACTTAAGAATTTTCCATCTTGCTGTACAAATATTTAAATTTTATAATTGTGGTTGACGAATAAACTTATTTTAAAATGTCTGTATCACGATGCTTTTTCTCGTACAAGGGTTTTTGTGGTTTCAGTGGGCTCCTGGTCAAAGTGCTTGCTTGATTTGGGTGCCTGTTCGCATAGCTTTGCTCTTCTGAAGTCCTGAGCCATTCCACGTGCACGGTTGTGTATTACATTTTTCTGCGGCAGGGTCTGCGCTGACTTTTCTCAGGGGCGTGTTGAAGGTCTGCAGAGAGTTGTTGGATTTCGTACTATCTCGTAATTCTTTTCCTACGACTGAATAGTTCACTTCAGACAGTTTGAAGGAAGAGTGTTGAGTAAAAAACCACCTTTCCTGATGTGCCACCATGGGAGCATCATTGCCATGGGTCAGCATGCGGCCCCTGGCTCAAGCTTTGGCCAGTGCCAGGCGAGCGGGGAGATGAAACTGCACATGGTGTTGCTCGGGGGTTGTGTTACTGCACAGGATGTAATTGCTGAGCACGTTCAGCAGATTTCAGTGGGTGGAAAGACAAAGGTGGGCTCTGTGCAGTGGAAACCCACAGTGCAATCGTGTATTTCCTGGGCTAGACCTGTCGTGTAAGGTAATGGAGAGGGCAACCTGAATTCTTCTGGGAGTTCTACTTGTATCCTGAAAACTTTATTTGCACAGATACGCTGCAATTGTTTCTGGATTTATCTCTGAGGAATCTAGTTTTAATTTGCTAAAAACCCGTGTGAGGCAATGCTGCCCGTGTGTGGAGGCAGGCTGCAATTTTTCAGCCAGCAGGAACAGAACCATGGGGAAAAAAAAGGTTTAGTAAAAGCAGGTTCTTAGACCTTTTTACTAAGAAGTTAGCTTTGATAAAACCATGCCGTACTTAGTATGGGAAATGAGAGAAATGTTGCATGATTAAAAAATGAGGTATAAACGGTGGGAAGAAGTAAGGGTATTCCTCTGTGGGAGAAATTTCCGTCTTATTCTTTTGGAGCCCAGAACAACCAGTTACTGGTCACCAACTTCTGCAGCTTTTAATGCGTTTGTTTATAGCTAGCTCAGCGTGGGCACGTTATTTTCCTCTGCTGGATGTGTATTATGATGAGATACCCTGACCAATTCCGGTCACGCTTCCTACTAGTGTTAACAGCCGAGCAAACAAATCACGTTCCCAGTGGGCTGGCCAAGTACTTTGACAGCTGAACTCATGCTGGTCGTGTGGCTGCTGCTGGCTTTTCCCCCTGCCTGCCCTTCTGCACTGCCATCTGTTTGAACCGGAACCTTCCGGTCCACATCCTGGACTGTCCACCTCTTCTTCCTCAAACTCTTCCCTCTTTATTCGTCTCTCTTGCTCCCACGACTCACAGTTGTGAAGTGCATTTCCATGCAGGATCTGGGCCACTGAACCTCCAGAAGGGAGCAAGAGAGATTACAGCAGGTACTTGCAGTATCTTCAGTTTATTGAGCACTTTCTAAGGCTGTTGTCCCTTTCCTTCCAAAAGATACAAGTTACCCTGTATACTGATTATGTGCTTGGAGCACATCTCAGCTTGAGCTTCCAGGACTAGAAGTTCTTGGGGCTTGCAGTAGCCAGGAGGTGGCTGTCGTTTTGTTGTGGTTTGGTTTTGTTTTGAGCATACCTGAACACGGTACGGACTTCTGATGAAGCCAAGTGTGTGAATTTTCCCTCTCGTTCCAGCCGTTTGCAGTCTCCATTATAGGCATACAACTGTAGAAGCACATCATAAAAACGTCCTAGAATAACACTGAATTTTATTTAGCTCTTCTGAAATTGTGATACAGATGTACACGTATGTTTGGGAGGCATCTGCTGCGTTATTGTGTTGCAAGAGAAAGGTTGTCTTCTCTGGCCTGACTCTGGAGAGTTTGAACTTTCAGCTTAGGCAGCATTGTGAGGTAGCGGTCAGAGCTGATGGTTTGTCTGGGTTCCAGGAAATCCAGAAGGATCACCACTTTCCTATCCCAGTGCACATCACTTCACCTGCTGAGGGCTGCGTCTTGAACTGTCTTCGATGAGGAATTCCCATGTGGCCGCTCCATGGACTGCCACTTTGTCTCCAGCTTGTAGTGGTGGCACCCACCACCTCCCTGGGCTCACACCCACTGTTTGGTCTCAGCGTTCATGAATGTCAGCGGGTGCAATTGTTTCCACAGGGAGGAGTTCAGTTCTGCACCTTTGGTTCATAGGCGCTGCCATGTCAGATGCCATTTTGTCAAGCTGCCCCTCTGCTGCTGTCTGTCGCACGGCAACAAAATTTAACGGAATATTGGTGGGAAGGTTCGGCCTCTACTTGTAATATAAACAATGCCTGTTGTATAAATATGTGACATTAAAAAACTGTCACAAAAGTACATCTACACAGCTATGCCCTGGCCTGGGGCAGCAGGGCCAATCAGCTGGTCAGACATAGAATCACAGGACGGTTTGTGTTGGAAGGGACCTTAAAGATCCTCTAGTTCCAACCCCCTGCCATGGGCAGGGACACCTTCCACCAGAGCAGGTTGCTCAGAGCCCCGTCCAGAAACACTTCCAGGGATGGGGCAACCTCTCTGGGCAACCTGTTTCAGGGCCTTGCCACCCTCACAGTGAAGTACTTCTTCCTTACATCTAATCAAATGGCGCAACGTGGTGGCTCGGGGGTCACTGTCACTCTGTTAAAGAACTGCACTCCAAACCCTACGGGGGCTTCAGCTACTGATAACAGGATACCAGACTGCATAGAGCGGTTTGCTCTATTCAGAGGTTACTTACTTGAGCCAAATGACTAGAGTTCCTTAACACCTGCTAAGCAAAGTCACTTGTTGTTGAGAACTAAAGTCATTGTAAACCTGACTTTTCGAATTACGTGCTTTGGTTAGCGTTAGTAGCTGACTTGCTTAGCTGAGGAGCTGGACTGTGAAGCTTTAGGCCACGAGCTGTCAGCTAGAGATTGATGAACTGAGACTGAATTCTTTCTTAGTCACGAGAAGAATGGCTGGGAGTAGTTCTGCGCAGCCCTGATAAACTAGGCGAATGTAATGAGATTGTCTAAGTAATACTAGTGAAGTTGTGTGCTTAGCGGTATGAAGCAGGGTGACCCTTAACGACCGAAGGCAGAGGAACGTCATGGAAATGATGAAAGAGACCATTCTGCCTGGAGTCAGCGAAACACGGATGAGATCCAGGTGCAGATGGAACAAAAGACTATGGAACTATGTATGTAGGTAAAGTAACTGTTAAACTAATTAATCAGACAAACCCCACAGAATCCCAGACTGGTTTGGGGTGAAGGGACCTTCAGGGCCCATCCGGTCCAGCCCCTGCAGGGAGCAGGGACATCTGCACGCAGAGCAGGGGGCTCAGAGCCCCACGCTTGTCATGGAATGGCTTACCGAATAGACGGTGAGGATTTAAAAGGCACAGGGCCACAACGGAGGGGGTCCCTCTGCGGGGACACGGCCTCCAGCGGACGCTGCTGCTGTACCGCTGTCACAGCGCTGACTTCCGTGAGGTTCAGTGCCTGAGGTTCTGCTTTGGGAAACCGAGGGTTCGGCCGGTGCTTCCCTAACACTGACGCTAAGCAAAGTGAAACTATCAATTAACGACTAATTTCAAGCGATCGCACAGTTAATTCGAACGTTCTACAAGTATTTTAACCCCCAGCACGCTCCCCTGAAAGACCCGGAGCCACTCACCGGCAGCTCAAACCTCGCCGCTCCGTAAGCAAATACCTGAAATAACCGATTTCACCGTCCCCTCCCGAGTCGACCTTCAGTCAGC
>NW_010406018.1:14331-15297 GCF_000710305.1 Buceros rhinoceros silvestris | reverse complement strand
AGCCCGGGCCGGTACCTGCATCCCAGTACGGTACCTGCATCCCAGTATGGTACTCACGCCCCAGTATGGTACCTGCATCCTGCTATGGGCACCTGTATCCCGGTACGGGCACCCACATCCCCGTGCGGCACCTGCATCCTAGCACTGGTACCCACATCCCAGTACAGTACCTGTACCCTGGTATGGCATCTGCATCCCAGAGTGGTAGCTGCCTCCCAGTACAGTATCTGCATCCCAGTACAGTTACCTGCATCCCGGTACCCACATCCCAGCACAGTAGCTGCATCCTGGTACCAGAACTCACATCCTGTTTACCGTACCTGCATCCCCGTACAGGTACCCACATCCCAGTACTGGTACTCATATTCCGCTATGGCACACGCATCCCAGTACTACTGGTAGCCACATTCCAGTATGGTACCTGCCTCCCAGAGCAGTACCTGCATCGTGGTACTTGTTTCTCCATCCCAGTACAGTATCTGCATCCCGCTACAGGAATCTGTGTCCCGGTACGGTACAGCATCCCGGCACGGGTACCTGCTGAATCTGGCACAGGCGACCGTAAGCTTTATCTCCACCCTGCCCCTGGCACCCCCAGGCCAGCACAGGCCTGGGTGTGACGCCCATGGGTGCTGCACCCACCACGGGGCACATGAGCCCTCCAGTGCTGGCACCTGCCCCAGCCTGGCACTGGGTCCCTTGAGCTGGTGCCCTTTACACCATGTGCAAAACTGGGTCAGGCCTCCCGTCCCCAGACTCCCGGGGTCAATGCCCGGGGACTGCGTGCGGCTGTGGGTGATCTCCCCTGGCCCCACCATGTGCATTCCCCGCCCTGGCACCACGTGCGAGGCTCCGGCACTGTTAGTACCTCCGAGACACGTGGGCCTGCTGCTCCCACGGGACCCGGCCTGGTTTGGATTCACCGGGGAGCACCGTGTGTCCCCTCCACCTTGGCATCGCCTCCTC
>NW_010406018.1:13779-14089 GCF_000710305.1 Buceros rhinoceros silvestris | reverse complement strand
GGGAGCAGGGCCCGGGGGGCGCTGGTGGGTAAGGGGCTTGTGGCTGCGCTGCCAGTGCCTGTGCCCAGCCCCCGCGGCTGAGCCAGCAGAGACAGAAATAGCCGAGGGAAAAGCTGCCACCGGGAAACGGGAGCAGGCAGGGAGATGGCAGAGCCCCGGGAGCTGCAGGCATGTGGGGGGCAGCTGGCTGCTGGGAAGCGGGGAGGCTCTAACCCCAGGTGGGGACAGGCACGCAGAGCCACGGCTCCCCAGGGCACAGAGACAACCAAGCTTCCCACCACCCCAGAGATCCTGCCCGAGCAACACCAGG
>NW_010406018.1:13340-13612 GCF_000710305.1 Buceros rhinoceros silvestris | reverse complement strand
GTGTCTCGGGCCAGCTCCGAGCATCGTCCCCCAGGCCTGGGCTTCAGCTCCTGCCCCTAAATCCCCATAACTGCCCCCAGATGGGGTGGGCAGCCTCGACCCCTGGAGCAGCCAAGGCCGGCCCCAGCTTTCACTCCCCGGGGGAGGTAGGACACGGTGCGCAGGTGGACAGCATGTAAAAATTTATTTCGATGTAGAGAACAAACCTCCTGAAACGGTACCAGCTGTGGACTGGTGCTGGGAGCAGGGTCAGGCCACTGGACTGGGTCTGG
>NW_010406018.1:12576-13173 GCF_000710305.1 Buceros rhinoceros silvestris | reverse complement strand
GCGTGGCTTGGGCATGGAGAAGGGACACGGAGACACCAGGGGTAGGGCCCTGGCAGTGCCACCAACCATGGGCCAGCAGCATGCCCGACTGGGAGAGCTGACCTGGCACGTGCAGGGACCCCCAGCCAGCCAGCACTGGGGACCAGGCATCACCCTGGGACTGTCCCTGCGAGAGATGCTGCTGCCACCCAGCAACTTAAGTTAAAAAAAAAAAAAAGAGAGAAAAAGCCCCCCCCAGCCATTATCTCGTTGCTGCCTGCAAAGAAACCAACCCTGAGAGGGCTTGGAAAGCCCTAGAGCTGGTGTCACTGAGCCAGGGGCTGACCTGGCCTCCTCCCCGGGAAGGACGGGCGCTCGGGGGCCAGCGCAGGCTGCCCATGCTTCTCCGGGACTCGGGGACAGGGT
The DNA here is from genome assembly GCF_000710305.1 of Buceros rhinoceros silvestris. Taxonomy (NCBI): domain Eukaryota; kingdom Metazoa; phylum Chordata; class Aves; order Bucerotiformes; family Bucerotidae; genus Buceros; species Buceros rhinoceros. Next base: position 12,768 of record NW_010406018.1, on the reverse strand, counting down.
TGCTGGGGGGCTCCGGCCCCAGATGAACACTGGGCTGCAGTCACAGCTCGGCCGCGGGCCGGGGAGGGAAGAGCTTCCAGTTGTACCAGATTCCTCGTGCACTGGCACAGCCTCGGCAGGGCCAGAGCCCCGCAGAGGGGACAGCGCGACAGGGGCCATATGCTGGTGTGTGGCAGGGCCTGGCACCAGCCC
>NW_010406018.1:12109-12378 GCF_000710305.1 Buceros rhinoceros silvestris | reverse complement strand
TGGAAACACCGGTGGCCAGGGCAGGAGTGGGGAGGGGACGGGCCGAGACTCCCGCTATTTCTGCAGAGAAACGAGAGAGAGCTGGAGCCTGGGATGACTCCTGGGTAGTGGGTCAGGCACAGCGTCCCAGCCAGACCCCGGCACCCAGGGGCTGGGGGTGCGTAAAGGGCTGGCCCACCTCCAGCTCTAGGAAACAGGGACAGGGGACAGAGGTGCCCCAGGGGGCTGGAGCCATGAGCCTGTTCCACAGCTCTGCTGCTGCTGGAGGC
>NW_010406018.1:11695-11949 GCF_000710305.1 Buceros rhinoceros silvestris | reverse complement strand
GGCCCCGGGAGTGTTGCCACTCCCCCCTCCCCGCAGAATTGAGGGCACCAGCACAGCCCCCCGGGGAAGGCATGGGCCCAGCCCAACAGATACTGAAACACTCCTGTTCGAGCTTAAAAACAAACGTTAAAAAAATTTAACAGATTAAAAGATGAGGGCGATCCTCCAGCTACTGGCGAGGCAGAGCGCTCCGGGCAGAGCTGCCCCAGCTGGGCTGGAGCCCCGGGGGTGGGAGGCTGCGGGGGCTGGCAGAC
>NW_010406018.1:11162-11596 GCF_000710305.1 Buceros rhinoceros silvestris | reverse complement strand
CCTCGGGTGTGCTGGAGCCCCGGGGGGGTGAGGCTGCGGGGGCTGGCAGCCTGAGGCGGGCAGGTGCCGGGGGATCGATCCTGCTGGCGCTGGGAAGTCCGGTTTCACTGGTCCTGCAATCCAGGCTGGGGGAAAAGGATTTCCCACGAGGGACCAGGTTGAGGCAGGGCCCCTCACCGGGGCATCGCTGGCGACAGGGAGGCTGGTGTCATGGGGAGGACGGGGCGGAGAGTGACTCTCATTTGTTCTTGGCCAGCAGGCGGTACAGCGTGAACCCTACCAGCGCAGTCACCGCTGTCCCCAGAGCTACCCGGAGCCAGAAGGACGCGGCTCCCAGCTCCACGGCGTTCAAGTGGCTGCAAGGCAAGAGAGAAGAGGGCAGTGAGTGAGGGGCAGAGCCGGCTGTCCAAAACTCCGAGCTCCCCGGCAGCCCA
>NW_010406018.1:9820-10962 GCF_000710305.1 Buceros rhinoceros silvestris | reverse complement strand
CCCCCGCCCCACGAGCCAGAGCACCCACCATCCAGCATCATCACCCAGTCCTGGCCCTGCCAGAGGGAGGGACGCGGCTTTACCCTCCCCTGGTCTGGAAATAGCACACCAACACCTAAATAATTAGTACGAGCACGGAGGTACGTAGCTGCCTTTCTAGGTCAAGCTGCTTTTACAACTCCAAGTGCAACTGAGACCCAGGAGCAGACACCGGCACAGCCGGGGCCACCGAGCGAAGGGCAGCGAGGGAAGGGGAGAGCCCTGCCCCAGCGTACACATGCCTCTTCCTAAACACGTGCTCCTCTCCCAGGAAGAAAGGTGCATACATTATTCATTCTCCACTAAATCAGCGGAGAACAGCCAATCCCCGGCCCTCCATTACGCTGTTATTTATTTATACCACATACCCTAAGATATATTAAGAATATTTAAATTTTAATACTGCAGAAGGGAAAAAAAGTGTCAGCTCTAAAAATAAAGTTGTTTATTGAAGAGAAGCTGGAGGGAAAACCACTCACTTGTAATCCCATCCTGTCTTCCAGCGCACCCCCACGCTCTCCCCGCCAGGGCTCTGCCCCTGGCGCTGTGCCAGCCCTTGCTCTCACCCCTTTGGTCCCTCGAGTGCAGCGATGCCACGTGCAGACACCTTCTCCTTCCCGGATCTCCCCTCACAGCCCACGACCGACCCGGCTACCGCTCTGTCCTGTTAGCCAGCCCCCAGGTGCGGCTGCGTGAACAGAGGTCTTGCTTCACTGACCTCTTTTTCAGTCTGATCCACCTCATCAGGAGAAAAGAGCTGCCACCCCCTTTCCCGGCCCTTGGCAAACGGGGCTGGCTTCTCCCCTTCAGCATTTTTTCTCTTAGGCTTCAGAAATAAAATCTCCTGTCGCAGAATCTATCTAATAAATCTGCCAGAGACACGCACAGCGCTTCCACCCTGTCCAAGTCGGGGAGAAAGCGGCCGTTTTGTTTCAATTACTCGTACAAGCAGGTAACACCAAGAGCTGGAGAGAAACCAAAGCAAAAGCACCACAGCAGAAGCAGGGTTTGGACAAAGCCTTGCTCCCCGAGCTCTGCTCCCGGCCCAGAGCCCTCTTGGCAGGCAGGATACCTACGGGAAGGTGGCGGCGGTGGCCAGCTTG
>NW_010406018.1:9095-9656 GCF_000710305.1 Buceros rhinoceros silvestris | reverse complement strand
AGAGGAAGGGTGGCGGGAGGCAGTGCTTGTAGCAGAACTCAGCTGGGGAGAGCCCGGGCTGCTGACTCGCTTCTGGCAGGTCCGTCTTAGAGGCCACGAAGACGCAGGGGATCTGGCTGTCCATGTAGTGTTGCTGCGGAGACAGGGGAGAGGTGCTGGTAGCTGAAGGCCCGGAGGGCCCCCGCCAGCTACCTTATAAATAGTGGCACAGTAGCTGAAGGATCTGGGATCACTCGGGTTGTAGATGAAGCAGGCGACGTCACAGGCGGCGTCCGACGGCTTCGCAAACTTGGTGTCAGCGCTGACCTCGTACAGCTGGGCAGGAGGGGAGAGGATGCCTGTCACAGCACCGTCCCAAAGGGGTCGGCTGCTTCGCACACCAGCACGGGGACTGGGCCGGCGTGACCACAGCTGCAGCCCAGCCCAGGGGTGCTGGGACGCCGCTGGGACACAGCCCAGCCCCGCCGGGTGCCGCACACAGTGATACCCGCCTCTCCCTCACTTACTATAAGGTATTTCTCCTGGCTGTTGACCTGCACTGTGTTGATCGTGTAGAGGGAC
>NW_010406018.1:8632-8961 GCF_000710305.1 Buceros rhinoceros silvestris | reverse complement strand
TCTGGTAGGGCGACGCCTCCCCGGGTTTCTCCCTCTGGCCCTGCCACCAATGAGAACACCGTCACAGGCAGCAGGGAGCACGGGAGAGCACGTCAAACTGCCCTGAGCCCCCGCGCTGTAACTGCCCTGCAAAGGGCAGTGAGACACGGGGCCGTTCAGAACACAGAGGGAAAGGTGGCACCACCTCGGGGAGGCACAGCTGCCCGGGAAAGGCACAGCCCCGTCAGATCCTCGGGACAAGCAGAGGGACTGAGCTGGTTGCTTTAGGCAAAGCTAAGGACGCAAAGAGCCACGCGGCCGCCCCCACCACCGGCCTGGAGCAGGGTGTG
>NW_010406018.1:7804-8485 GCF_000710305.1 Buceros rhinoceros silvestris | reverse complement strand
GGGTGTGAAGCTGGGGAGCCGTTCAGCGGGCCCTGGCCATGGGCAGGAAGGTGCTGTCACGATCACTCAGGAGCCTCACGGCTCTGCCTCCTGCTCTGCCGGGCCGCAGCGCGGGGCCGCAGAGGGGAGCAGCCACTCACCGCGAGGCTCCTGCCGAGGAAGGCCCGCAGGAAGGCGGACTTGCCTGCGCCCCTGGCTCCCAGCACCTTGCAGAGGAAGACGTTTCGTTGGGTCTGGCCTTTCTCCAGGTCGATCCTCTTCTCCCGGGTCACTGGCATGACAGAGGCTGGGTGAGCGAGAGGAGGGACAGGAGCCGCGACAGGAAGGGAGGGCATGGCCGTACCCGTGAGGGCTTGCGTCTGCGAGTCCTGCTCGGAGAGGATGGGGTAGCCCAAGTAGCCCAGGCACTCCAGGCAGTGCCGCACGTCCAGGTAAGCCACGAGCCTGGTGAGACAGCGGGCAGCCGACGAGGTCAGCGAGGGCTAAGCGAGGTGACCAAAGGCAGGGGAGGGGGACTGCGCTTACGTCCACTGGCAGAGGAATCCATGCAGGGAAAGCAGGCCTTTATCAGTGGTGCATACCGTGTTGTAGAGCTCGGGGCCCCAAGGCACGCAGGAGAAGACACTGAAGAAGTTCTGCAGCTCTGCGGGTGAGAGGGCTCCGTCCTGGTCCTGCCCAAGC
>NW_010406018.1:4163-7624 GCF_000710305.1 Buceros rhinoceros silvestris | reverse complement strand
TCCCTGCATCCACGCCAAGCACTGTCGAGGTCCGGAGAGGGTCCCTGGCACACCGGCCACCCCGCGTGCTGCTGCGGCAGGACACCGGCACGTTTTCAAGAGCAGAAATCAACTGCAAACAAGGCCAGAGCTGTGCGAGCCTGCAGAGAGCCTGTGCCCGAGGGACCCCCATCACCACGCAAGAGACAGGCCAGTTCTGCTCTGCCGCTGCAACTGGAACCAGTGCCAGGACTCATCCACTCACCCCACAGCCCCAGGCTGCTCTGGGGCCAGCCCCGCTGCAGCCCGCACCACCCCAGGCTGGCCTTCATGCTGCACAGTAACTAACCTCTGCGTGCAGCCACCGGGCCACTGGCCACCAGCTAACCACAAGCCAAGGCGGCAGCTGCGCCCCAGGGCCATGTCACAGAGGATCTGCCAGCATTTGGACACGCAGGGGCGTGCGTCGATGCTGTGGCCATGGAGCTGCTGTACCCCGGGTACACCCCAACATCTGAATAACTGCAAAACGCCAGAGCGTGGCACAAATCCATTGCCTTCTCTCCCTCTCTCCGGCCCGGCACACCCTCCACGGGGCCGGCAGCTGCGCAGATGCTTGTGCTTGCTCAGTGGCTGCAGGCCAGCAGCTCCCTGCCATCCCACGTGTTGTGGTTGGGCACTACGATGCTAGAACAGCTCAATAGTAACTCAGATCCATCCCCTGAAGGCCCAAACTTTACTGGCTACCCTTTGGTCAAGGGTAGTGACCCCCTTACTCTTGATATGCCAAACTACCTACAGCTCGCTCCCAAAATCTCAGCAAGAAGCCACGACAGGAGCGCAGAGGCAGAGGAAAACCCTTCACTAGTGCCACCTCTGCTCCCTGCAGCAGGGGGGTGGACAGCAGCCAGCTGCTGCCCAGGCTGCCCACCTTGTCGTGCTTCTCAAAGATCCGCTGCAGGAACTGGTAGCCCAAGTGGTTGAGCTCTGTGGAGCAGCCGGCGGGAACACGGAACCTGTTGGAAAAGACGCAAGTGAGTCTCCTCAAGCCCTGAACGAAGGGCAGCATGTAAGTGGGACTTTGGCCAACCCAGGTTTCACCTGGAGCACACAACTCCCCTCTCCTTCCCTGCTCAAGGCCAGCAGCTGTCTCCAGGCCTGGCTCTTCCCTGACATAGCCCCTTGTTCTGGGGAGCCGCCCTCGAGGGTGCACAGCGATCTCTCCTCAGCACATCTGTGCTGCCCAAGCAGCCAGGACACCCACATAGGCCTCGCTTTGCCTCCTGCCCAGGGCTTCAGCAGCCCACAGCACTGACCCTGGGGTGCTTCCCACCAGCAGGGGCCCTCTCCCCTCCCTGCATTGTCTGGGGAGGGGATGAGGCAGCTCACGATCCAAACCCTGCTGCTGCTGCCAGCTCACCACCCCCAGGGCAGCAGGGAGCAGAGGAGAGACGGCAGCTGTGGAAGCAGCCAGGAGGGCCACGCTGACAGCTCGCTGCTCCCAGAATGACAGAGCTGTTCTGCCTCAGCTCAGGCAGAGACAGAACAGCCTTCAAAAACCCTTCACTGACGTCAAGGAAAGTCAGGGACAGGCCTTCACTCCCCACCTACACGGGAGCCAGCAGCACAGTCAGCAGCTCCAAGGCCCGCTGTATTTATCGCCAACCCCACGCGCCTGCTCCTGCCCACTGGGGAAGGTGAGAAGCTAGGGGTGGGGATCCAGCCTGAGCTGAGGAGCGCCACAGACACCAGGGTGCAGAAAGGAGCCAGCAAAGGTGCTGGGGAGCCCGAGCTGAGCACTGTGGGGATGTCACAGCCTGCCCGCCCCACCCCACGGCAGGATACGCACTGCGGGTAGAGATAGTCATTCGTCAGCTCCAGCTCATCGTCGTACCCAAAGCGGCGAAGGATGGTCCAGGTGGTCTCGTGCCGGCCCCTCTGGATGAAGAGCGTGTTGAGGAAGAGGAAGCCTGCAGGAGACATCAGGCAGATCAGCCTGGGGGGCTGGTCAGACACAGTGGGGCCCGCCAAGCACTCAGCCTCAGGGATCCACTCCTCCAGACCACGCGCTTTCCCTGGGAAACGAGGCTGCTTGGACAGAGCTCCAGCAACCACAGCCGGCTCAGGGACTAACGAGGTTCAGACCGAGAGCCAAGAGGCTCAGCCCTAGGACAGGGCCCATAGGAACATGCTGGAGGACCTGGGTCCCTCCAGCCCTCACTGGGAAGGAGCGCAGAGCCCTTGTGCCGTTACCGTTCAGCGTCAGGCCGTTGTCCTGCACCCCATCTGTGGTGTTTTTCCACACCACCATCTTCACATCCTCCAGGGCCTGAGGGGCCAGAGGGTTTCCAAAGCAGGACTTCTACCTCCCGAGAGAAAGAAGGCCATCATTAACAAAGCACACAGACAGCACAACCCTTGTCTCACCAGCATCCCTCTCCCTTGGCAAAGACATGGTGTTTCTAGGAGAGAAAATCCACCCAGCTACAGGATTACCGCCTTAGACCCTGACCAAGCTCCTCTGCAGGCAGTGCCAGGAACAGGCAAGCCTTTCCGACAGGTATTGGGTGGAAAGGGGACCCCAGGGCTTTCCACGGGAACTCAGCTCCACAGCCAGCCCTACCTGGAAGTAGTTGAGTTCATCATCGCTCAGGATCTGGTTGTTATCCTGGTCCGAGAGGTTGAAAATCCGGGTCAGCGCTCGTGCACACGCAGGTTTCAGCTGCAAGAGACCAACCACAGTGACAAAACAAAGGGACCACCTTCCACCTGGCTCTTCCTCCTGAAAGCACACGCTCAGGGCGGTTCCCTTCCTGCACTGGCTGGGGCACGGTCCAGCTAGGCCAGTACCACCGCTGGGAGTCGGCAGCAGGACAACCCACGGAAAAGGTTTCTCCTGGGCCCTTCCCACCACGGTTAACACGCCCCCAGTCCTTGCAGATCTCTCCAGCCTGGGTATGCTCAGCCAAGCACAGGAGATGGGGGCGTTCCCCTTGTTCTGGGTGTCCTGGCCCAAACTCTGCACCCTCCCACCCAGGGACAAAAGCGCAGCACCAGAACTGAGCGCTGGGACGGGACAGAGACTTCTCCAGGGGCTGCCAGCTACACGGTTCCTACCTGCTTCTCCTCTGGGTCGTAGAGCGGGGCAGTGGGGTGCAGCACAGCTTTCTGGGCATAGTAGAAAAGCTCAGAGATGTTCTTCAGATTCTTGGCCGAGCACTGAGGATTCAAAGGAAAAGTCAGCCCTGAGAGCAGGGACAAGCAATGGGCTGGTGACAAGGGGCAGGAGAAGGCTGATAGGAGCTTCCTGAGCCAGACAAGTTGTGCAAAGCACAGAGCAATGTCTGTCCACCGCTAGGAAAAACCAAAAGAGAAACCTCCAGCTCATGCTCATGGCTTTGCTGTGCCCACTCCACAGCCCCAGAGCCAACACATAGCTCCAGCACCAGCTACAGCCAGCGAGACGGAGTGAGAAGACACTG
>NW_010406018.1:2898-4066 GCF_000710305.1 Buceros rhinoceros silvestris | reverse complement strand
AGCATCTAACCCCCGCCACTCCCTGTGAGGCAGGCAAAGGACAGAGAGCCTAAAGCAAAGCCCTGCACACCCACACATGGGTATTTCTGCAGAGCAACATCAGCAGAACAGCTCTCTGCAGCACAAACGCTCCTTGGCTCATGCCAGACAAGCGCTCCCGGCCCTCAGGGTGGCTCTGCAGAAACCCTTCCAATTCCCTCACCTCCACACAGGTCTCAATCTCTGAGAACTGGTTCATGATGGGCAGGATGACGTCCATGGAGCTCCCCAACTGCAGGTCAGACTTGTTTCCCACTAAAATAATGGGGATTCTAGGGAAGAAAGATGGAGTTGTCAAGAGAGCACGAGTGAGGCCACCCCTCTCTTGGCCTCAGTGCTGCCCGAGCCAGGGAGCCTCCCCATCCTCCTCCGCAAGGCCCACAGCAGCTTTCCTGCCTCCCACGGCTGGGAGCACCCATCTGGAGGAACAGACTGTCTGATCCCGCTTACGCTTTCACCCAGCAACAATATGTTCAGGAACCTTTAATCCAGCGCAGCAGCCTTCTGCCTAAGCAATCCACACAGATTGCGGCTTCTCTGCTCCTGGCACTCCCTTGGCAGCCTCCCCTCCCTGCCTGGCTGAGAAGAGATCAAGGGGGGAAGGAGCCCTCTCCCATGGCTCGCTACCTCGGCTACTTCTGCAAGGGAGAAACCCCCCCGCATTCTTCTGCTCCGAGTGGTCTGGCCACAAGCCACCGAGCTGCTTTGATCTGAGCAAGCTCCGCAAAGGTAGCAGGGACTCCCAGGCCTCCAGAATCCCCCAATGGTGCACTTGCAGGTCGCATCACACACGGTACCTGGAGCCCTTTTCCACTCCCCCGTTCACCATAGGGATCCACTTTGTGCGAATCTGAAAAGTGAGCAGAGGAAAAGGCCCGTCACGCAGCCTGGAGTGGGAGGGGTGGCTCCCAGCCCGGCTCCCAGCCCAGGCGTGGCGGGGAGGACCAGCAGAACCCTCCAGCCATCTGCTCCCTGGCCTTCCCCCACAGCAGCGGGCAGAGCAGACCCTGGGATGCTGGATGCCAGCAGAAGGATGTGACAAGCCTGTTGCTCCCCCAGAGCATGTGAGGACAATGTGGGAGCAAGTCCGGGCTGTGCTCAGCCTGCCTCTGCTTGCAGGGGCCTCAAC
>NW_010406018.1:2378-2819 GCF_000710305.1 Buceros rhinoceros silvestris | reverse complement strand
ATGTGGGAGCAAGTCCGGGCTGTCCTCAGCCTGCCTCTGCTTGCAGGGGCCTCAACCCCCAAATCCCCCAAGGACTGGGAACCCCTTCCTCTCTGGGGCTGCTGCCAGAGCAGGGCTGCTCGGGGCACTGGCAGGGGACCTGTTACCTTCTCGATCGTGGCCTCCTTGGTGACATCATACACCACGCAGACCACGTTAGCCTGCAAAAGAAAAATGTTGGAGGGGGTGAGCGGGAGGCAGCCGGAGCCCCAGCACGCCCTGATGGAGCCGCGGGTTGGCCCCATGGCCAGGCAGCTCTGGCCGAGAGCTGGCAGCTCCGGCCAAGTGCGTGTGAGCGTCCACACGTACACACAGCCCTCCGACCATGACAACAACGTGAGCTCTGTGACGGGCTGCTCGGGGCAGAGGCCAGCTCCGCTGCTTCAGGAGCTGCTGCCAGCA
>NW_010406018.1:0-2241 GCF_000710305.1 Buceros rhinoceros silvestris | reverse complement strand
AGCAGCTGTGCCCAGCAAGCCTGGCCCCCCAGCTCCCCGCTCCCACACCTCGCTGTCCCCCCGCGACGGCTCGGCCCTCCTCTCCTCTCCTCCCCTCCCTGTGCAGGCAGCGCTGACACTGATGCTTTATTTGAAGCAGACAGGAGGGATCACTGGTCCTTTCAGGAGAGAGTTTAGTGCTAATCCCGAGGACACACAAGGGTTTAGGCAGGATTTCCTGGAGCCCTTTTAAAGCCTCTGTATACTCCTGCTGTCTGGACGGAGGGAGCAGGACCCCTGCCCCCACTGACCCACCTCCTTGGCCATTAGACACCGAGGTGGAGAGATTGAACAGCTTCGCTCACGTGAGACACGCAGAGGAGAGACACTTTTATTATCCACTGTCGAGAGCTTCTCTGTGCAGAGCTGAGGTTAAACCCAGGGCAGAGCAGAACAGCTGGGCCCACCGCAGCCAGCCGGGAGGATTATTCCTCCATGACTGCTCCAGGGGCTGTGGGAGCCCTCACCCCTCTCTGCCCAGCGCTCCAGCTCCCAAACCAACACCGCTATGCTGCCGCTTCACCAGCAGCCACAGGGACCTAACGGAGGGAGCAGGAGGTTCTTGTCCAGACTCAGCCACTGTCCTCTCCTTCTCTGAGCCCATCACAGGGGGCCACAGCCCAGGCTGAGAGCACATCATCTGCTCAGCAGCCTCCTCCCTCTCTGGGTGGGCAGAGCTGCCCCCCACCACTCTCCTGAAGGCTCCCTGCAGGGCCGGGACAAGCCACGTACAACAGCTTACGCGGCAGAGAAGGATTAAACAAACGTCTAAACAAACCGAGAGCACTAATCCCCAGATAAAACCGCCTGCGTGTCTCCGGGTGGGTAACGGGGAAGAGGGAGCAGCCACATGTCACTTGTCAGCAGGACCGCGGTTTCCTGGCCCTAACACTCCTGCCCAGCCCCGCTCACCTTTGCGATCTCCTCCTGCAGCTCATCCTCCGTCTGCTCCGATTCTGAAAGGGGAAGAGTCATCACCAAGTACCCCTGGGGACCCCTGGGCCAGGCAGGGGAAAGGAGAAGCAAGGCCAGCAGGGAGCGAGGACAGACAGGACCCTACCTGAGTAGTCCACTATGTGCGTGGGGACCTTCTCAGGGGTGACATCAGCCGGGATTGTGATCTCCTCCGCACGAGGGGGCACCTGCAAATCCGGCAGACTCTGGTCAAACCAGACGTGCCAAACACATCTAAGAGGATGGGTGACAAGGGACTTCCGATCCCAACGCGGCTACTGCCCAATGCCATCCCTGCCGGGGTTGGATGAGCTCCAGACCATGGACTGGTCTGGGCCCACCAGGCTGCAGCTGCCGTTCGCTGCATCCAGCCCTTGCACAGCCAGTGCCCCCATGGTGAGACCTCCAGACCTCCATGGTCCCAGCCCTGAGCCCTCCCTCAGGACAGCTCCTGACTGGGCAAGCCACCTTTCAGACAAGTCAGCGCTGCCGCCTCCGCTGCAGCTCTGGAGATAAGCTCTGGAGATAAGCGCTCCCCCAGCTCTCAGGCCTGACCTCGGGGCAGCTGGGAGAAGCGCTAAGCTGATTGTCCAGGCTTTGCTGTGAGCACAGGGGAAGGTGCACAGAGCTGGTCCTCCCCTGAGCCCATGGGGCTGATGCTTCCCAGCACAAAGGCCAGAGGGCACCATTGGGATAAGCCACCTGATGGCACGGGGCAAGCATGCCCAGCCAGACCGATCCCGTTTCCCTACCCAACTTGTGATGGGACAGTGAACTGCGGAGCCCAAGGCTCCAAACAGCAATTGCAGGTGGGTTGGATGCTGCTCCTCGCAGGCAGCCCTGCTCAAAGCACCAAGCCCCTCTCCAGAAAGGCATAGAAGGGCTGGGAATGCAGCTCAGCCTAGGGGCTCTGTGCCGGTGCCACTGCAGCAAAGCTGGAGCTGGGGAGCAAACAGCCCTGCCATGCGGGGCAAGGCAGGGCCCCACGACCAGCTGTGCTGGCAGACATCGAGACCCACGGCCACAGTGTGCTGGCTGGGAGCAAGGCCCTGGGAGGTACCTCTGCCCCTCCCCAGAGCAGACAGCGCCCCAAGTCAGGGATCAGAGCTCTAACTCCTTTCAGCTGGAGCCCCGTGTGGTCCTCAACAGGCTTATGCTCACCCGGACCAGCTCCGGGGCTGTCACCTGCTCCAGGGAGCTGGGTGCACCCCTCAGGCACCCCCACCTCAGGCCACCGCTGCCGGGCAG
>NW_010406017.1:0-37569 GCF_000710305.1 Buceros rhinoceros silvestris | reverse complement strand
CATCCCATCCCATCCCCTCCCATCCCATCCCCCTGGGGTCAGGGTACTCCCCTACTGATTTCTGGCTCAGGGCATCCCTGCCCCCCTCCCTGCCCACCTCCCCCCAGCACAGACCTCCCAGCACTTCTCTGGGGTGGTAACTGGGCATCACTGCTGACCTCCATCAGCTGGGACTCCATCCCCAGCAGCTGCCGCTTGTGGGGTCAGGTTATATAGGGACCCAAAGGCTCTCTCCCAGGTAACGGGGAAGAGTTGGGGCTTATGTTGGTGCTGTGGGGAGGCTTTTGGTCTGCTCGTTATGCTGCTGGGCTGGGGACATCAGAAGAGATGGTTCAGCATCTGAGAGCAGGAGTGACAGGTGAGTCACGCTGCAGCAAGTGCAGGGGGAGAAAAGGAAGGTTTCAGACCAAAAATGTAGATTCTCATGTTTATTCCCTATAGACTAAACCCTAAACTTGTAGCTGTGTATGTTCCTGCTTTAAATGCTTCTTTGTGGAAGATCTAAGCTGTTGTGTTAGAGCTCACGTGGAACATTTTGCCTCCTAAATGTGTCTGGTTGTTGTTACCTGTGCAATGGAAACCAAATCCCAAGCAGGTTACGGGGCTTGGTGGTAAAACAAAGAAGTGAGGTCTAAGGTTTTAAATTACCCCCACCATGGGGCAGCTGCCCCCTGTCTCCATGCCTGGCCTGTGGGGAACAAAAGGGTTTGTCTGAGCAGCCATTGGGATGGCGGGTGTGGTGGGATGCTTTGTGGCTCTCCAGGAAACCGTTCCAGATGGATGTAAAGAGTTACAACTTCTGCCTGTGAGAGGGGCTGAAAGAGTTGTTTGGAAAACAGCTTTTGAGGATGGATGGGTGGTTTATTTACCTGCCAAACCACCTGTAGGAATGCAGCGTGGCTGGAGGAGCATTTGAAGAAGGTTTGGCAGCGCTCCCGAGCGAGGGGTGTGTGAGAAGCTGCATACCTGGATGCATATTTCTGTTCAGCTGAACTCGGGAAGCCACCGGTTTGTTTGCTCTGATGACCTGACCCAGCTGGTCCATGAGGTCCTGCAAACTCCTGGTGGCTTTCTGTACTCTGGAGGCTTCTTTTTTCCCTTCCCCACAGTAAAAGAACAGCTTCCAGCACAGCCATGTGAACAGCGAGGTTGAGGGGTCCTAGGTGGGATTTTGGGGTGAAAGTCATCTGCGTGCCTTATCTCTGGATAGATTGTACGGGGAAGGCATGGTCACGTCTTCGTGCCATGACTGACGTGGTACTTGTGTAAATCCCAGGGTATACCTGCAGTGTTCAGCACAAAGGATCCTCTCACTGGTTTGAGCCTTTGGACACAAGCCGTTGTGGTGGCATTGATGGCCATTGAGGTTTTCATTCACTGGCCCTGCGTGCAGCTCCTGGATGTGGGATTTGGGTGGTGATTTTAAGCTGCTTTTGGCATAGCAGCAACTACCAGCTGCTGCTGGTATTGTGTAGTGTGAAAAAAAACTTCTCTTGCCCAGTCTTCGAAGAGAGAAAAGGGAGCAGCAGTTTGTCTTTTAGTCAGACATGGCAATGACAAAGCTCACTGCTGTGGTGGGTGATGCTCATGGGGCTGCCCTGCTTCCTCCAGGACCTGGGCACACTGGAGTTGTTTCAGTGGGAGATGCTGGCCAGGTTAGTCCCTTTCCCTAAGGTGGTTTGGGATCATCATGTGGCAAGTTGCTACTGAATTGAGGACAAGGGACTTTGAAAGCCCCTGTGCTGAGGTGAGTCACCTCCTGACAAAGCAGGTGATGAAATGAGCTGCCCTGGAGCCTGCTTAAGGAGGCTGTGATCAAACATTGCCTCACCCACCCTGCCTAGGGGACCTCTGTTATCCCCCTCCCTAGGGCTTACAGGTCGCTTCGCGTCTTTTCTTGGGAGCAGTAGTAGCAAAACAAGTCCCCCTCCCAAAGTCTTGTCTGGGCAAGAGTCTTTGAGCCTTTCCCCATCTGCCCTGCTCGCTGCCTCCTGGCATCTCGTCGCCTTTCCCACAAGCAAGCTGCACAGACTTGTTTTTTTTTGAAAACCGGCATTTTGTAATTCTTTTTGGCAAGGGAGACGAGTTCTTTGCAGTTGTCTGAACTTTGCATTTGTTTAAGCAATTTACAGCCACATCCCTTGGAGAGGTCATTTGTGCAAGCCTGAATAGCTGTGGGGCTGGGGAATAGCCATTGGCCTCTCTGCCCTCGCCTCCACCTGGGTATTGGCTGACCTGGGTGACACGAGATGAGCTTAGCTTCGTCCTGTTTGCTGAACGAGTCAGCCTTGTGTATCTCCTGGATTCTGGAGTGACCTTTAAAACCTGTCCCCCGGGCACAGGTGGCAGCCTGGTCCTGTGGTCCCAGGGAGGGACAAGGTGGCAGAGTGACCTGTTCCCTGAGGCCCTGTAACAGTTTTCTGTTCTTCTAAAAAAAAGCTGCTTTGGAGAAGGCAACAAACGGCACCGTCGGGGCGCTTGCAGGCAGGAGAGGCTTGTGCCAGAACCAGGAGCAGGGCGTCTCTCTCCTTGTTCGCAGGACAAGGCTGACCTCCTCTGGGACTCGTGCCACTCCTTGTCTCATCCTCCAGGCCAGAAAACCTCTGCCAAGTGCATAGGGACACTCAAGATGGGGCTTTTCTGAGACCTCCATGAGAAACCAGGTGAAACACCTTTTTCTGAGATGTAGATATCATGAGCTGGTACAGGGGTGTTCACTGTTTTTATAAACGCATAAATAATTGCTAATGTGGTCGAGCACTATTAGTACCTCCTAGAGGTCAAGCAGCTTGAGGACTGGTGAAGTGTCCTGTTGTTTTCACCCCAAAAAGAGCTGTCTCAGCTCCACCACATCTCCAGGAGCACGCAGGCAAAACTCCTGTTTGCTTGCGGTTTATAACCACATAGAATTGTTTAGACTGGAAGAGACCTCTCAGATCGAGTCCGACCATCAACCCAGCACTGCCAGGTCACCACTAACCCCTGTCCCTCAGCACCACATCTACATGTCCTTTAAACCCCTCCTGGGATGGGGACTCCACCACTGCCTTGGGCAGCCTGGGCCAGGGCTGGACAACCTTTTCGGTAAAGAAATTTTTCCTAATACCCAGCCTAAACCTTCCCTGGTGCAACCTGAGGCCATTTCCTCTTGTCCTGTGCTTGTTACCTGGGAGAAGAGACTGACCCCCACCTCACTCCAACCTCCTTTCAGGGAGCTGTCAAGAGTGAGAAGGTCTCCCCTGAGCCTCCTTTTCTCCAGGCTGAACCCCCCCAGGTCCCTCAGCTGCTCCTCGGCACACTTTCATAACCTAAGTCTATAATGGAGCCCATAAGACAATGACTTTGGGGGAAGGGAACCACCTGAAGTTAGCAAGCTGTGCCAAACTTTGAACCCCATGGCTTCGATGGTGCAACACACCTCACTGGCTGCCAAGAGACATGTCTGCTGGGTTGGGAGGACCTGCACATCCCAGCCCTGCTGCAGGGGGTTACACTCTGGCTGGAAGGTGAAAGACTGGCTGCACCAACCACTGCGGGGTTCTCAGCTGATTTGCCTGCCAAGGGGATGTTGGGCTTCCCAAAAATACCTTCAGCACATCTCTCGGCAGCCACTGCAGGGAAATGAAACCTTTCTCAGACGCCTACACTTCCACACGCAGACGTGCAGCTCCTGCCCGCCGCAGCAGTGAGCACCCCAGCAGCCTGGGCTGTGTGAAACCTGGCCTCTTGTTTTCTGTCGAGGCAAGCCCACATTTCTGCTTTGCCCCATGACAGGTAGCAGTGCTCCCACGTCCTGCCTGGGGACCCAAAGCCTGTAAAACCCTCACAGTCTGCTGGCAGCTGAGCTCCTCTTTGGGTTTGTGAAGCAGCGCGGTGGCAGCATCTCTGCAGGTGCCTCTTTGGGGCTGTGTGCTGTCTGCTGCGTTACGCCCTGTGTGTTTTCACCCTTCTCACATGGACCAGCACAAAAGCAGAGGTGCAGCTTTGCCAGGGATGTGCTAAAACACAGCAGAAGCTGCACAGACCCTTTTGCTCTCTGGAAGTGCCTGTGAGACATGGGTGATCGGCAAAGAGGAGCGTGGGAGGTGTTACTGGTTCTTGTGGGACGGCTGCAGTGGTGCCAGGGAGTGCACAGAGCTCCTCATGCTGCCAGCAGCCAGATCAGACCCCCCAGTGTGGCTTGGGGCTGTGGAAATAGCTCAAACCACTGGCTGGGTGGGAGTTCAGACTGCGCTGTGTCTTGCTGGGGCAAGAAGGCAATAACGTGAACATTCACCTCATTAAAACCCCCTGAAAAAGTCCCGGACTTGTTTCCTGGCAATACTGAAACCCCAATGTGCGGGGCACAACCCCAGGCTGGCGCGTTGCCCAGCAGCGTCTTTGTAAAAGCCCTGAACTGGCGGGAGAGCCTCACTCCCCCCGAGCATCCCACCCCTCCGTGCAGCCGAGCAGCCCAGCCAGGCAGCCTTCCCGCAGCCCCCAGACCACAGACACACACCTGCAGCACCGTGACTCCAGACCTCCGGCCTCCTGCGTGGCACAAACAGGAGCCCCCAGTGATGACCCCAGTGAGCTGGACCTTTCTGTGCAGTTCTGTCACTGTCTGACATCCGGGGAAATTATTTCTCCATCCAGGCTTGGGCTTCAAACTTGATTCAGGGGGAGCAGGAAACCTAGACAAAATGCTAACATAACCCTCGTGTCAGGTGCGCTAAGAGATGGACTTTTTCCTCCTGCTCTCCCTTCTAGACCTTTTTTGCACTCCCTGTAGGCAGAACACCAGCGTGCTCCGGTTGCATTCTCCCCTTGTCTCCTCAGAGCTGTGCACAAAGTCTGGTTTGTTCCTTAAGACAAAAGGACAAAGAAACTAAAGTTCTTAAGCCACAGACCATATTCAGTGTCTGTCAAACCCAGCTTTTCCTTTGCTGGGATTTCAGTACTGGGTTTGGGCTGGTTCAAAGCCAAAGCTTCACTCTAGGCTCTGGTCTTGGAGGACTTCAGCAGGTTAACTTCTCGCTGCCTCGGAGGGAGGGAATAAAGCACGATCCTGTGCAGAACTCCCTGTGTTTAGGGTATAAAGTCGGGAGGGTAGTGTGTTTCTAAACTCAAGGAAAGAGTTTGGAAAGCACAAAGCGTTGGCTCGACTCTAGTGCCACCAGTCAGGTGCAAAATTCCAGCCAACCTTCTTGGAAATAGGGTTAGGCCAATGCCCAGCAGTTTGGAAAAACCCTACGCCTTAAAAACCGTCTCTTGTCATCACAAAGTCCTTCAAGCCTTTCCAGTCTTAGAGGCTGAGCAACACGTGGTCCCCATGGTCATGGAAACACTTGAGGTGGGTGAGCTTATGCGCTCATCTCCACACAGCGTGGCAAGAACTCAGCCCTGCATGCTGCACAGAACTGCTGCTGAGGCTCTGCATGTCCCGAAGAGCACGGAGCGCTTGCTGTATGGCCAAATCCTTCCCAACAACCATCAGGCAGTGATGGCAACCCGTGGCAGTGGTTGCCCTGAGCTGTTGTTGAACGTGCCCACCTTCACAGGGGACGGGGATGGTCTGAATGTGCCCTTCAACACAGCATTTCTATGGGTGGCAAACAAACCCAAGCATGCAACATCTGGAGCCGGGAGGAGAAAAGGGGAAACCTGCCTATTTGAAAGGAAGGCAGAGTTTTACTGGGTTTTATTTAATTGGAAATGATTCACGTTCCCCTGCTGCTATAGCTCCTCCAGGGCTGTTCTCCCTGCCTTGATGTCGTTTAGCATGTTTTTAATGCACTCCTCGTGTATCTGCTCTCCCCATCAGAAAGGCACCTCTGCAATATGTAACAAGAGGGGGAGGAGGATGGAGAGCTACGAGCACAGATGCCTTTTCAGCATGTGCCGGGTGCCTGGCTCTGCTGGAGAGGATGGGCTGGCAGGTAGTGCTGGGAAGCTGGAGGGAGGTGGCAGGCAGGCAGTTGGGAGGATGGCAGGCATTTTGGCGTGTCCCAGTTGACATCTGGTGCAGGGAAAGCGTGGGAGGGGAGGAGAGGAAAAGGATTAAAAGTTGGGAGGGGAGGAGAGGAAAAGGCAGCCTGATTTCTCAGAGTTGGCTGCCAGCTTTTTCTTGCCTTCACCACCTTGCCAGCTCCTAATGTTCAAAGTCGTGAGGCAACGCATACTTTGCCTGAAACCATGAGAAGGCTTTACACCATAAAACCATCATAATCTCCTTAGCAAAAAAAAAAAAAAAAGGCAATATTAAATGCCTGTCTCTTTCTGGGGTGAGGATAATGGCATGTTTGCAAGCAGGAGGGCCAAAAACACAGGGCTGAAGAGAAAGAGCTGATGCCTTCCCAGAGCAGTTGCAGGGACCAAGCCCCCTGCCAGCCAGGGAGAGAGCACAGATTTCAGGCAGCGCGTGTTGCGTCCGTGTCTGGATCCTCCACATTTCCTTTGGATTTCTCGGGTTTAGGGAGCCCCAACCCAAAGGTCTGACATAGCAAAACTCCTAAGTCATGTATAGATGTAGTCCAAGCTGGGCTGAGCAGCAGAAATGAGTGTTACCTGTGCAGTGGCCTCGCTTCTGCACAAGTAGCACCAGTGCAGCTTCTGGGTTGTGAGGGGTTTTGTGTTAAAATTTCTCTTTGCTCTCAAGGAAAGCTAAAGAGAAGAGACATGGGGTTTTCACATCTTGTGGCCTACCTACCCGGTTGAGTTTTGTTTCTTAGCAGAAAACACTTGCTTGGTCAGCTGTTCCTGCTGCTGCCTCTCCTCCTACTCTTATGTTTCTAGCACCTGCCAGCTCAGCCAAAATCTGTCAGCAGAAGTGCAAGCGTGCTTCCCGACCCATCAGTCCACCCAAACCATCCTAGCTGGCTTTCCTTGGCCTTCACCCAGGGCTTACCGGAGCAGATAAATCACTTTCCGATGATGACGGGGCATCAGTGTCTGTATGGGATGCCTGTCCACTCCTTAAAATTATTAGGAAAAGAAAGTCCTTGGCCACTGGGAAAAGAGGGGGTTCCTGGTAATTCCAGGAATAGTCCAACATTTCAACCCTCTCCATTTGGAAAAAACATCAATGCTCATCAATGCCCCCAAGTGTCTGTCATCACCCTTTCCCACTTCCTGCCAGCAGGCAAAAGGCAAAAGGGCTCTCTGTGCTCAAGTGCATCTAAATTTGTCAATGCTACGGCGGTTCCTCTGCAGCTTTTGTTTCTCTTCAACGCATGGTGTGTTTTAGCAGATGCATGTGTGTGTCACAGACCACCTTTGTCTGCAGAATGGAGCTGCAGACAGTATAACAGATCTGTTGAGCATAAGGCAGTTGTTGAGAGGAGAGACACCAAGGTCTGGGTGATAAACCTGTTTTGTAAAGGGTTTACGGCCGCCTGAAAGAAAATCAGCAGTAGCTTTGCGTTCCTCATTGATTTCTGGGCTGAAATACCGAGAGCAAAGATTAGGTTCAAGGAACCATGGTGTTTATAGTTGTTGACTACATACTGCAAAACAAGCCTATCTGGTCAGTCATTAACCAGAGAGAAGCAAACAAAACAGAAGATTGTTCATTCAGGAGGCAGTTTATGCTCACTGAGTTGAAACAAATGTCTTTATTTTATTTTGTGAAGTGATTTTTGAAGCAATTAGTTTCATCCTTACCCCTTGGAGCTGTGATATGCTGACAAATATTTTCCCATAGTCCAGGTAATGGCAAATGGCTTTTTCCATAAAGCCCCAGGTGGTCTTCTGGGAATCTTGTTTTGTGAGGAGAGGACAGTTGGGCAAAATGTGCTTCCCCAAACCCTTTTTCCGGTTTCAGCTTGGCTGGGCACCATCACTGGAGACAAGAAATCTGTTCATCAGAGTTTTAAGAAGCCCCACAGACACATGAGCTTATGGGATAATGTGGAATTCAGTTTAATGTGGTTGCACCCACCAGAGCTACCTACCTATTGCTCTTCTTGCCAGACCTTTGGGATGTGGGAAAAGATTTGGGATTTGTTAATCTGTGTGTAACTTGTGCGCTGAATGAGGTCTTACGGTGCTGGAGCACTCGAGCGTGTTCATTGACCCGAGTCTTATTAGTCAAAACACCTAAAGCTGCGCTTAGCATCAAGGTGGGCTCCAAGAAACATTTCCTTCTAAGAATTCTGATGAGGGACCTCTGGAAACCCAGAGGTCCTGCCTGCGGAGAGGCCACTGCAGTCCCCTTGGTTTTGGTGTGTTCACGGGCATCCTGGGTAAGGTCACCTTGTGCTCCAGTGCTGCGCTGGGTCAGGGCTCAGGGAAATGCAGAAGAACGAAGGTTTTTATTACTGCAGACCTGTTGCAGTGGCTTCTACGGGCCTTGTCACAGGCAGCCTGTGCAATGTTGGTTGTATAATAGCAGAGGCTTCTTGTAGTTCGCACAGATCTTTTCAGAAGATTAAACGTGGGCATCTTTTGATGGAGGAAAGCAGAAGAGAACAGGTTGGATCCAGCCCTAGCAACTTTGCACCGTGTAGATTTTAATTTGCTTGATTATGGGAAACCATCAGAGGTTTGACTGTTCCCTAGAGGCTGGAAAAAACAGTGCTCGTGCCTGAGGGGTTTGCAGGATTTTTGTCTTTTTTTCTTTTTTTAATGGAGAAAAATTACCAGACGAGACCATCCCTAGCTATCCCTTAAGCTTATACTGATCGAATAGCAGCTGAAGACAACCGCCTTGGTCTCTTCCTGACATTTGTGGTGATGAATCACCCGAGGAACACACCAGCCCTGTGTCAGCTAACTCTGCACGGGCAGCCAGGTACTGGTGACCGCTGGGAGCCTGCCAGGAGGGGTTTAACCTGGTGGCATAGGTAGGTGAGGTCCTCTCCCACCCGGCTCAGCTCTGCCTGTGCCTTCCCCAGGCTCATCCCCCAGCTTTTGCCTTCAGTCCCACCAACAGCCAGCCCCAAGCTGCCCACCCCTGCCTTCCCCCTCACCCAGCAAACTGAAATCGGACGACTGTGACTCTGCCAGGGTAACGGAGATCTATTTTGGGGAAGCAGGGTCAGATGTGAGCGCGAGCGTGGCGGTTCCCGGCGTGCGTCTGCCACGGCAGAGCCCACGGATGGGCTGACATTTCAGAGCATCCTGTTTACACCGCAGCCCAGACAGCGGGAGGATTATTTTTAAACAAAAATGCAGATTGCATTGTAATCACCCCGCGTTAAGGAAACAAACATTTTTGCCACAGTGCAAAACATTTGCTCAAGATTTCGGATTCCTTTCCCTTAAGTTATCTGCAAGCCATAAACTGACTTTTTCCCTCCTCTCCCACCGATTTCCTCACTGCTGCCCTGTGATACATCCGATGGAGGAATGTTTGCCATAGGTAACGGCTTCACATTTTTGCGTTTTATAGCGTGCCAGGAATTTGATTGCTGAGCATTTCTTATTTGGAAATGTCAGGCGCGTCAGCCCGAATCCAACGACTGCTGCTCGCGCTGTGAGCAGCGCCTGTATTTCCACAACAGCTTTACGCTGAAAGGGAGAGAGGAAAAAAAAAACCAAAACAGGCTAAAAAGGATCCAGGTTGCTAAAAATACCGTGGACAGGAATAGAGGATTCACGGCACTCTTTTGCAGGCTCACGTGTGCTTTGGGTTTATTATAGGAGTCGAGCTGCCAAACTGCACCGAAGGCTGCAGTTGAGCTTCCATTCTAAGTCTGCTTTTTTGGCTTGTCCCCAGAACCATGAAAGATTTCGTAGATGCTTCGAAACCCGTAGGTAGACAGTGTTCAGGATGAAGGGGTGGCGGTGTGGGAGTTGTTTTGCTTTCTGTAGCCAGAATTTTTAAGCAGGGTGCCTGGAGCAGCCTGGCTGTGTGGGGAACGTCACCCTCTGGTGTGTGCTGTCTTGGTGGCCGCTGGACCAGAACTGCTGCTGGCCACCTTGGCTGGAAAGGTCTTGTTGCTACTGGAATGAGAGATGGGGTTTGCTTCTCCCACATTATATCCCTTGCTGTGCAAGAACCATGATGGGAGAAAAACTTGTCTGAAAATTGGGCTTTGTCCTCCTAATGCTAGTGAAGAGGACTGAGGCAGGTGGGTCAAAAGACTTTTGTAAAAGACACTTAATTAGGGAGAGAAGTCAAAGACAGCATTAGTGATTAATCAAAAGCACGCAGCAAAAAAACCCCACCCCAACCCATTTATGCTTTGTGTGACAGAAAGTTGAAGGAGTAAAAGTTTCAGGACTGCTTCCAAGCAGGGATCCCCTCGGGGTACTGTATCGGGCTGTCGCTGCCTCACCATCCTTCCTGCTTTCCCTTTTTTTTTAACGTGGATTTATTCTTCAAGACGCAGAATATGTTATTTTCCAAGGGCTTAGTCTATAAAAAGCAACAAGTACGCTGAAGCCTCGCCTCAGCTGGGAACAGCTCTGCCACTCCGAGTTACCAAACTCTGTTTGCAGGGAAGAGCAATACCTGAGGGGACTAACCCAGATAATTTGAACAGCACCGTCTCTGTTGCTACCAGTAATGAAAAGGAGCTGCTACAGGTCGTTACTGTGAAGAGCCAAGTGGGCTGACAGGCGCTGAGGCTGCTCATCACCTCCGCTTGCGCCATCGCGTCTCTCGGTCAGGCTACATCTGCAATCCACGAGGGACTCGACACCTTGCAGCCAGCAGTAACATTGACAAGGCTAATAAATGGACTGGTCGCTTGCGAAATGATCATTTGTTCCAAAATAGTCCTTATTAAGTCTGTATGTAAGCAGGGGCCGTCTGGGGCCTCAGCAATGCAAACCACTACAAGAATTCGCTCAGGCTTCGCTCTGCTCTGCGGCTGAACGGGAGCCATGGCTGCTGCTGGTTTTGTCCTAGGTCAAATGGGTGCTAAAATTGGGGAATGTTTCCTTGGAGAAATCTATTTCCAGTCAAAACATCTATTTGTTGCTCTGTGTATTTCGTAACAACCACAAAAAGCACGAAGGAGAACGCTGACCCCTTGAGTAACAGCAGCTGACTCCAGAAGACCTACCCTCTCGACGAACTTGGCCTGTTTATTTCCTAATGGCTTTTCAGAGCTGATTAAAATTCTCCCATGCAAATAAGCAAGAATAAAAAGAAGAGAAGAAAAATCTCCCAAGCCTCCCCCAAAGGTCGAGTGATGCCACAGGCTGTGATGAATGTGTCCATTTGTCACCTCGGGCATGAAGCTATCCAGAGCTGTGGTGTTTCCCTGGTGGAAGCCAGTCATAAGTCCTAGGTTTGTAACGCAGTGTGCACTTTGCTTGTCTTGTCTTTTTCCTTCTCCCATTTCCAGTTTAAGGATGTGATGGCCTGGCAATCCCTGTCTCTGTAACAGTTACGTCAGCTTGTCTCATGCACATGAGGTGTGGAGAGCTGCAGGACCACCCCGATGAGACCTTCTCTGTCTGAGAGATGGGGGGACTGAGGGCCCAGCTGCTGGGATAGGACAGATCTGCGGATGTAGGCACCGTTATCTGCCCACGCTGCTTATTAGCAACGGGATGGAGTCAGGACTGATGCCTTTGTGCTCAGCTTTCATTTTCCTCCAGCAGAGATGAAAGCCCAAGAACCTGGGGCTGTGCCTCGTTGCTTACCACTCACCCCGTGGCTCAGAGCAGCTGTGTGGTGGGATGCAAGCGCTGGATGCGCTGATGGGATGCTTTGGCATATGTGACCCAGGCACTTGGAGACAAAAACACGCCAGAAGCCACCTTCATAAGCACATCAAAACCGGTCCAGCCCCATCAGGAGTGTCCCAGACCAGTTCTTAGTCCTCGTGGCAGGGACACGCAGTCTGGGGGACCAGACCTCATCTGAAATAAAACCTCTGAACCACTTACAGCATGGAGGCACCAGCTGCCTTGGTCCATAGACCATTCCTGTCGTGCTGAATTACTTGCTAATTCTAGCTGAGGGCAGACCTTTCTCTCCTGCCCTGCTGAGCTATGCCAGTCCTCCCAGCAAGCCGCTGGTAAGGTTTACTGGTATCTGTTACTGTCAAGTGCCAGAACTTCATCCCAGTGCACAGCTGGCTCCGGCTGCACTACGCCAGCGAGGGCCTGTGACACTTGGAGCTTGCCAAGGTTTGGGTTTCGAAGCAAAGACTGAAGCTCCGTCGCCTTCCTCCACACCCTGCTTCTGCTTGATGCGGATTTTGGGGCGCCCGGGGAAGCGATGGCAGAAGTGGAGACAACCCATCCCCACCACCGCTGGTGCAGGAGTTGGGGGTGGAATTCAACAGCAAGTGAGTCAAGTGCGAGCAAATCCAGAGCTGTTTCACTGCCCCCCTTCTCGGCACCCTCAGTGACTGTTTTGGGAGATGTTAAGAGACACAAGCTCCTCTGCAGACGAAGTCAAAGCTGCCTGCCAATAATAGACATGTTCTTTCTCTTTAGTTCACCCACGCAGGTTTGTTTATGGGCTTTATTAAAAACAAAGGAAGGCATTTTGAAGTTAGAATGATTGGAAAAAAAATATAATAGAACTATTCCTTATGTTGTTTTGGGGTTTGGGGGTTTATTTGGCTCGATCGTATTTTTGGCTTGGCTTAGAAAGTCCGTGCTTGACTGGTCTACGAGAATATCTGCTTGGTACAGAGGGAGAAAAAAATTAATAGCAAAATGTAGTTTTTGCTGGGATTTCTGAACCAGGCAGGAGCACCTGTGCTTTGACCCAACTGGTGAGGGTGTGAGCTGCTGCAGCAAGCTGGCAGGAGTCAATATCTTTATTTTCCTTTTCCCCTGTGGCTGCTGCCTCTGCTGCAGGCGTAGGGAGCTGCTTTTGGGCACACAACATCACCGAGGGTTGGATGCAAAAAGGTACGAGAGGTGAATAGATGAGAAGAAGGGGATGAGAGAAACTGAGGGATGAGGACAGGTAGGTGAAGCGAAAAGAAAGGAGATGTGGGTGGGAGGATGAAGAAATGGAGACCTTGGAGGTGCACACGGTGCTTTTAAGAGGCTGATGGAGGTGCCAAGTAGACAGACATATGTGGAGAACTATATATAGACACACCTACACATACACAGATAAATGCCTCTTAAGAGTTTATAAATGATACGAGCAAAATAACTGTGTACACACACACAGCGCCTAAGAACAAATGATGTCTGAAGTCGGTGCTTGTCCGTGCTCGTATCGCTCCTGAGCTATAAACCCAGCGCAATCGTTGCTCTCTTATTTTGACCCTGTATAATGTTTGCAGACATCAGGAGGCAAAATGTACCGTAGGTAAGTGAGGCAAACAGAACAGGGAGAGAGATGAAGGATGCCCTACAGGGCACGTGCTGGAGGAAACGCGGCGCTCGCAGCTCTTTGTCTCCGGACACTCTGAAGATGAGGTCTCTAATTGCATTAAACACTTTGAGGGAAGGACCTATTAGAGACTTTAGTTTGCCCCACTGAAGTCTGCTCTCTGACAGGACCCCTTGTTCACCCCAGGGATTATTAGAGAAATGAAAATCCTTACATAATAGCAAAAAAACAACAACACCCACCCCCCCCCAAAAAAAAAACCAACAAAAAAAGGAAAAAAAAGCCCTGAAGTGCTAGCCAGGCGGAACACGCTTCTGGAATATTCTCTGGTGTTTGTGTTAGAAAAAGGTGAAACAAGGGTCTCCAGTACTGGTGTGGGGGTGTACCCCGCAGAGAGATCCCTGCAGCTGGGGCGAGGGCATCCCTCATGGGCGGACACTCTGCGCTGGAGCAGACATCCAGTTTGTAATCCAAGGGCAGCAAATTCAGTGGGATTTGAGTCCTTTGCACTGGATCAGAGGAAACTCCCCAGCCAGTACTAAATTACTGCTTCAGAATGCAAAGGTTTATTATTTATTGTGTGTGGCATGGTAGGATGTCGGAACTGTGCCAGGGCCTGCAGCCAGCAGAAGAAAAAAGTGGCTTGTACCTCCGAGAGCTTCCCTGGGAGTAAAAAACTTACTGGTATGTGTAGTGTCACCTGCAGAGAGCCTCGAACCCCAGGGTGTGCAGAGGAAGATGCTCTAGGAAGTGAAGTTTTCCCCTAAGTTTTCCCTAAGTCCCACTTTCTGGGCTACGGAAATGACGTGCCCCAGGGATCTGGATTCCTGGTTCTGACCGAATGGTTTCCCGGCAGTGCCTGAAGCAGAGCCTGGGGCTCAGGCTGCCCCACACCAGGCTGCCCCAGTGAGGGAGAAGCCTTTGCTGGGACACAGGTATCACCTGCAGCGGAATATGCACCATCATTCCAACTGGTTTTGCATTGTCAGCTTTATTTCTTTACAAAGAAACACTTCGATTGAGGACTTTTCCCCTTCTTTGTGACAAACCTGGGTTCTGATCCTGTGCTAAATTCTGCAGAGAAGGACCCCAGCACTTGGCTGATGCCTTTCTCTCTTTACCAGCTGAAGGCAGCAGTAAAATACTGAAATTAGACTGGAATCACAGTGTAATCTGACCCAGCATCCACCTGTTCGTCACTGAGATAATATGGAAGTGCTTCAATTAAATACAAAATACCCCATGTCTCTTTAATCCAGTAGCTTAAGACTCTTTATATACATATACATATATTTTAATGCCTGTCCAAAACAATCTGTCCCCTCTGTTTTTGACTGCGGGTCAGCATTTCCCTTCTGGCTTGAGAAAGGCTGATAAGATGTCAAAAGCTGGGCTGCTGCCAGGCAATCAGGTCACCGAGGCAAAATTCAATCAAATGTCTTTTCAGTCAGTGTCACTCTGGCCCGCGGAGCCCCTGAAGCCACAGCTGCTGGCAGCTCTTGTCCTCCTGATAAGCTCTGGGCCGGTCTGCTCGCAGCCCTGGCATCCGTTTAACCGCTGATGTCTCGCTGTGCGTGTTTGAGGTGGGCTCGCCCTGCTCCGTTGGCGCCCACGCCAGTGGCTGGCTGCTGGCACGGTCCCTGTTTGCGCTGCCCCCTCTCTGGCGTGAGTGCCCGTCAACAAGTCGAAGGACAGGGTACACACAGGTGGTTTCCTGTGTAGTTCGTGGGTCTCAACTGATCTGTCTCATGGGCTGTCTAGCCACAGGAACACAGAATGCTTTGGCTGGAAGTGAACTTCAAAGGTCATCTAGGGACAGCAGGGGAGCAAACCCACATAGAATCATAGAATCACAGAATCATAGAATCATCAGAATGCTTTGGCTGGAAGCGAACTTCAAAGGTCATCTAGTCCAACTCCCTGGCAGCGAACAGGGACGTCTGCACCCAGAGCAGGGTGCTCAGAGCCCCAAAGTCCAGCCTGACCTGGGATGGTTCCAGGGATGGGGCTTCTGCCACCTTTCTGGGCAACCTGGGCCAGTGTTTTACCACCCTCTGCATAAAAAATTTCTTCCTTCTCTCTTTCAGTTTAACCCACCACCCCTTGTCCCGTCACAACAGCCCCTGCTACAAGTCTGTTCCTATCTTTCTGAAAGGCCACAATAAATTCTTCCTGGAGCCTTTTCCAGGCTGAACACCCCCAGCTCTCTCCCCTGTCCCGACAGCAGAGGGGCTCCAGCCTTCACATCATTTCTGTGTCCTCCTCTGGCCCCGCTCCAGCAGGTCCCTGTCTCTGCTGTGCTGAGGAGCCCAGAGCTGGACCCAGCCCTGCAGGGGGGTCTCACCAGAGCAGAGCAGAGGGGCAGAGCCCTTGAGTCCTTGTGAACTGGTGGAGTCTGTACCATTAGGAACCAAGAGGTGATGCAGCTTTGCATGAAGGGCCACTTCTTTTTCTTCATTTTAAACCTGCCACCTTCACTTATCATCCAGAAAAATGTCACAAGGGGCTGCATGGCTCATGTGGCTCAACAGATTTCAAAGCGATGCTTTCTTCTGCTGTCAGCGAGTTTTGTTCTCCAGACTGGCCCTGTCAGGAAAATTAGCTTCCCCTGCTAGCTCCTAATCTGGAGCCAAAGCTGAAAGATGAGACAAGTCACTTTTCTGCCGGGCGCATCTTAATATTTCATTGCCAGCGTTGCACAGGCTGCGCTTCCCTGCGTTATAAAACGGCGTAGGAAGGATGCAGATCCCAGGAGCAGGAGTTGTTAATTTACATCTCACAGGCATTGCTTGTCAAACACAACTGCAGCAATTGCTGGTTCTCCATCTCTAAAACGTGCTAGCAATAAACTGAAAATATAACAGGATACCCTATTTGGCAAGCTCTTTCCAGGGTTTTGTCCTGATGCTGGATTCATTTACAGATCATTTGAATTTTTCACGCACATCTTGCTTCTTAAAAGCGTCTCCTTTCAAAATCAAAATCCCCAAAATAATTCGTGAAAACACTCAAGGTGTTTTAAGTTTTCCTCCAAAATTTTTCACAGTGTGAAACTGGATTTTATTTTTTTATTTGTAAGTGGAAAATGTTCTTGTTAGATTAAAACACCACCAGCATCGCTGGTTAAATGGCAACGTACTGAGCCAGAGCATAATGGAATTAGTTTCTTAACATCCTTCTCTCGGCGCGTTGGAATAAAATAGCCAGTCGGTACCCAGCTGCTCTGCCCATCGCAGCTTGAGCTCCGTCCAGACAGACACTTGCCCAAATTAATTCTCATAGCACCCAATGGTGAAAGGGAGAACACCAGGAGCTTTTCTAAGGCTTGAGGGTCTTTCACCTCTGCTGGGATTCTCAAAAGCGTTATAACTTGTACTGCAATAAAGAGCACTGCGAATCATGCCTTGGGCCACGTGGCTGCTTATTGCAAGTCCCTGAGAGTGACGTAGAGGACAGCAGGAGCGGTATGGTCTGCTTAGCCTTCTGGTTGTCCTCCTTAGGCTTGGAGTTAAGTTGCTCTCCTAAAAGACGTGGTTTTAAATGAATGAGGCAGTTGATGCTCATCCTAATTGATTGTAGCAAAAGTTAATAGCACTAATTATCTCTCTCACATTTCCTTCCTATTTTTATCCGCTGCTGTTGAGAAGCCAGCGGATGAAAGTCCCACACCACAGTGGATTTCTCGGCTAAAACCTCTCCTGCGCAGCAAGGGGATTAATAGTAGGTGATGTTATTAGCTGTAAATCCAGGTCCCCAGGCTGGCTCTGCTGATTCGTGACTGAACGTTCCCTCTTCCCGCTCGGTAATTTCTGACTAATTCCAGCCCACCCATTGCTGATCCTCTTTTATAACTGTCAATCAAGGCAGATCTGACTGGTGACATACACGAGGGGGAAGGCAGCAAGGGGGGTTGCGCTCTGCACCCTCGGGGTCTGCATCAGGGGGCACCAGCACAGCTGGTATCGCGTGCTTGTCTCGGGAGCCCTTCCATGCTTGGTTGACACCATGACTGCTGTGCTGCTATGAAAACCTGTGCGTCAAGTTGAACGCGTCTCTGCTTTACCTGTTTCCCATCACTGGCAGGTTATATTTCTAAAGGTCACGCAGGCACAGAGTGAAATACGAGCATCCTGCCTGTAGCAGCTCCAGGCTGCTGCTGGCGATGTGTAATTTCTCCCCGGGAAAGGCGAGGAGCAAGGTGGGCTGGGGGAGGGTTGCAAGCTTCCCTGCTGGAAGCACAACTGCTTGGGAGAGAAAATGCAGGGAGAGGCAAAATAACACAGCAGCACTGTAAAATATAACAGTCACTTCTTGTGCTGCCTTCGCTTGCTGACGGATATCACTAGTGCCTCCCCGATGTGATATTTCAGTTTCCTAATGGCACTCCGCGTTCATATGCCGCGCAGTTCTTCACCATTTATCTTTGCAGATGTGGACGCAGAGGCAGTAAAAGGTGAAATGCCTTTGCTAAGGTCACGGAGCAGATGTAGGAATTGGGAGCAGATGGTGCTTTCTCTGATATTTCTTCCTTTCAAACAGAAAAAGGCAATGAATTTTGACCAAGGTCCTCCAGATGGTTTTAGTGGGGCCAACACAGCAGCTCCAGTTCTGTTAGATGATTCCCACTTCCTTTACACAACTTTCTGAGATGCCGAAAGAAAGGTAAGAGTAAGGACAGTCTCAGGGCACATAAAGGGTTATCACGTGCATTGGGAAAATATAACTTCAGGACAAATGTTGCAGGGCTTACCAGTCTCCCGTGAACCTCACGGCAGGCAGGACATAGGGTCCCACATGATACACAGGGGTTCTGGCTATGAATTCATCCAGCACTCACCAAAATACTCCAGTGAACAGATTTCAGAGGGAAAAAGCTTTGAGATTTCAGCCTAGTAAGGGCAGCACTTTGCCATGTCACAAGATGCAGCTTCGTAGAAAAAGGACTGCTAAGCCATCGGTGGTGTAGGGCTTCGCACCTTCTGGCACACTCCTGAGTCTGGTCCTTGGAGCTGCAGGAGGCAGAGGTGTGTGGCTGGCAATCTTAACCTGCCCCTACCTCTGGGTTGTCTTTGATCCCTTCGTGCCCCACCATGAGGTTAAGGTCTGCAGGCTGAACAAGAGTCTTAAAATCAGCTGCAACTCCATGATCAGGCTCCCTTGAAAACAGTGTAAGCCATGAGGAGTTTTAAATAAGGAGAGAATCTGCCAGAATGGGCAAAGCCAGCAGAGATTTACAACCCAGTGATTTTTTTTAATTTCCCTTTGTTCCTCTGTTAAACATTTTTCCTTCCAGCCACTTTCGCTGGGCTCCCAGTGCCAAACCAACCCAGTGATTTTTTTTAATTTCCCTTTGTTCCTCTGTTAAACATTTTCCCTCCCAGCCACTTTCGCTGGGCTCCCAGTTCCAAACGAAATGTTCAGCAGCACTCCAGGACAAGAAGCCGCAGTGGTTTGAGTCTTCCTCCACCTTATCCATGCTGAGCTTTAGAAGTGGTGACTTGCCGTCTCGGGCCTCCTGGGTCTTTCAGTGGGGTTCAGAAACCTACCTAAAGCTCAAAGGAAGAACGCAGGTCTGGAACACATAAAGCAAGCTGTGGAAAAATGGGAGAGAGGTGGAAGCTACCCAGCTTGCTTTATTTGGAAATGGGAGTACGTGCACTGCCAGCAGCTGTGAGAAATTATATCATAAGGGAGAAAAAGACCTAATGGGTTCCAGCCTGCCCGTGGTGGCACTGCGCTTTTGAACAGCCAGGGTAGGAATTGCAGCAGCTCCAAAATTTCATTTACAACCTGGGGGCCAGCTGGAAGTTCACAGGATATACCAATAATGTGCAGGCAAAATGTGCCCGAGATGATGGTGGGCGCTGGGATGCTGCACAGCATTAAGATCCCACGACCTCTGAGGAGCCAAGCGGTAGTGACAAAGGAATGGTTCTGATGTGGGGAGGGGAGAGAAATTAAACCATCCCATCTAGCAGATCACCAGCCGCAAAAAAGTCAGTGCTGAGTTTTGTAACTCCCCATTTAAAAACAAAACAAACAAAATACCAAACCAAAACCCCAACAACTGCTAAAATATGACAAATTGTCTTGCAGTAGGATCTGCGTGATGAAAAGTCAGTTGGTTTGCCCGAAAGCTGGAAGCAAGCCCACGGCCCTGCACAGCAACATCCTCTGCTCCTGTTTTTGCGCTCTCCCGTCACGACAAGCGACAGGCAGCATCAGCCCCAACCCCATCTGGCTGCCACTGGTCCTTCCTTTATTTAGTATGAAGCGAATGTTTCGACTGTTGAGAACATCAAAGTGAGGTCAAATACAGATCACCCCCAGGGCTTGCTGGGGGGATGCTGTCCCATCCGCCTCCATCGTTAATGCTGCTTGTGCTTTTTGGGTGTTACCTGCACGGAGCCACAGCTGACCCAAATGCTGTCAGTCTCAGGTCATGCTTTTGCTCAGAACTTATCATCATTAGATCAGCCATTAAGAAAAATTTCTTCCCTGTTAGGGTTGTCCAGCCCTGGCCCAGGCTGCCCAGGGCAGTGGAGGAGTCCCCACCCTGGAGGAGTTTATAAGACGTGTCCATGTGGTGCTGAGGGACATGGTTTAGCGGTGACCTGGCAGTGCTGGGGCAACAGTTGCACTTGATGATCTTAAAGTTCTTTTCCAACCTCAACGATTCTATGACCATCCAAACCTGGGTAATCAGGTGCTGAAGAGAGGTGTGCTAACAGATCACCCTGGCCGTGGAGAGTATAGTCCTGCTCTTTGGATCCTTGCTGAGCTCCCCAAGTCACAACCCACCCCCTATAGCCCCTCAGAGCAGTAGCTAGAGGCAGTTTGGCCTCTCAGCCTCCTTGGAGTTGCTGCTGGACACCGTGCGCACATGGGAGGAAGGCAGCCTGTGGTCCTGCTGCATCCCGGGGTCTGGAGCAGCGTTAGGAGCACTCGGGCCAAGCACAAGACTAAGGGTGCCTGCAGGAGGACACACTTGGCCATCAGGACATGGTGGGCCATTAGAAAATCAAATAGGACTTTAAATAAAACGGAGCACAAATGTACGGCTTAAAACGAAAAGGTATGTTTTTATCTCGGAAAAGGGTAAGCCCCTGGGAAATTAACTGGCTGGAAAGGGAGGGATTTAGAACAGTCAGTGCTGGGAGGGGATCTGGAGAGGAGAATTTCCTACCTGCCTAAGGAAACGCCGCCCGGGGAGTCCTGTATGTTAGGGAAGTGTTGTAGACCAGACAGATCTCCCTTTTAACTTCACTCCAATTTCTTTCACCAAGGCTTGAACAAAATATATTTTGGAGAAAAAGATCTCTGGCATGGCAGAACTGAAGCAAAATGACTTCAATTTTTTATGGCCCATGTTTCTAAAAATATAGATGACTAATAGAAACCATAAAATATTCACAAAGTCAGTATTCCATGTTTACAGATAATGCTGAATTACGTTTGAAAACTTCTTTTAAATGGGAATTTAATGGATATCTTTGAACAGAATGAGCAGGTTTCTTCTCGGCTTCAGCTCTCAGAGAAGGAGCTTCAGGGAACCCATCGCTGTAGCCTTGCCAAAAGCCACCATGCGGTCCTGAGCAGCGTATCCCGCCATGGCCATGGAGCACCTCTCTTGATAGGATCTGGCTGCCTACGTAGCTGCTGTACCACGTCGGCTATTTTGTCCACATGTGAGTTTCCCTCTATCCAAGAATGTAAAATAGTATTTGTGGATGAGAGTGTCTTCGTGCTGGGGTGTTGCCGGAGGCTAGATCATAGCTTTGGGAAGGAGGAGCAGCAATGAGGTCCTTCTCCATCCCGGTGTGGGCTGTCTGGCCCTGGGGTTGGTGGGAGGTGGGAGGTGGGAAGGGCTGCCTTCCTGAGGGGTTCCTGCTGGAGGGTCCCATGCAGCTGGCTTTCTCTGTGGTTTCATCTGCTGCGGTGTTCAGAATCCTGGTAGGGCTTTACAAACTGCTCGATATGTTTTTTGAAGAGGTCTGCAAATCTCCCTGGCTTTCAAAATGCTATATTTTAGGGTTTCCACAGTGGTCCATTAATCCAGATTGAAAGCGTGCTCTAGCTACAGGGCAGACAATGATCCAGGGATGAAATAACCTTCCCTGTTCCTTCTGAAAGCCAACACGTTTTCCACAAGGCACAGGCTGTTAGGGGTTTGTTAGATTGTTTCTCTTTCCCTCTTTGGCTTTTAATTTCATACTCATTTTTACACTGTTTTCTTCAGAGGCTGAGTACCTGCTCCCCCTGCATTCTTTTCTCCCTGTTTACTTCTTTTATTCTGCAATTAGAAATGCAGGAACCTCAGCCGAACTTTCCAATCCATCATACCTGAGGGGATCTGAAATGAGGTCAGACAAGTTCACCCATCCCCACAGGATAATCCTGCTTGCTCTACAACATTGCCGGATGTACTGTGAATGCTACAGGCTCCTGCTGGAGAGCAGGCGCGCTTGTAGGACTGAGAACTGGGGACATATTAAATGGAGACAGTCCGTGCGTGGGAAAATCAGCTGATGGGGGGTGTGCGCTTCAGTCGACCCCTTTCTGGGAAGGACGTGTTGCACTTCTCTGAGCTCCTTGCAGTAAACCTGGGAATGATACTGGTCTAACAAATCAGTCAGCTGGGTCTCAGTGGTGTCAGACTGCTGCGTGTCAAGGTCATTCAGAAAGTGACTGGAGACAAATGGGGAAAAGCAGCTCTACCTGCTTCAAAGGCACCGGCTGCTGCCACTGGAATCGGTTTCTCTTCTTCACGCGGGGCCTCGGTGCTTGCCGCCAAGCATGAAGGAAAATCTGCAGACGACATCAACGTTTGCAGTTTCAGAACATGAAGAATAATTTCCTTCACCACTGCCAAGGCAGGACTGAAGGATGTCCAGCCTAGAACACTGCGCCTCTGCAGAGCAGCCCAGGCTGTCTGTTTACCTCACCCAGCGAGTCGGAGCCCCAAGCAGAGGGAAGCTGCTCCCAGCCAGAAACTCCAGACTTCTGTGAACGTTTTTCCACCGTTCCTATCTCTGATAGAAAGTCCTGTACACATGGGATCTACATTTCTGCCTCCTACTTCCATTGCTACATTAAAGAGCATCAAAAGCTCCCATATAGTTCAAAGCATTTGCTTTGACGCAGCCTTGAGTCGTCACAGATTTGGGTATTAAACTATCTTAGTTTTCAGGAATAGGTCACACCGTGTTTGCGGATTTTATTAACTTGAATAAAAGAAGATAAATCTTATTTAGCTTTCACGATGCACCCGCCGTGCAAATGCCAACCTATCTGGGTTTAAAACCAATCAAATCCTAGAAAAAAGGAAGGAAGAGAAGTATTTTTAGCTCTGATTCAATGCACAGCAGCAAGCCCCCCCATATATCATAAGTAGGAGGAAGGAATGATGCAGAGGCAGGGATGAACAGAGAAAGAGGAAAAAAAAAACAAAAAGAGGAGGAACTTCTGAAGCTGTTATTGCTGCTGCAGTCTTCTTATCTTGAACTGAGTACAAGAAACAATTGAATTACAGTGAACTAATTACTGGGCTAATGAGGGCAGACAGCAAACTGCAATATTCCCAGAGATTTCTTCCTTCCCTTTCCTGAAAATACTTAGAAGAATCGGTAAACAAAGTGGGTTATTTATAAATACAGACAGACTATACAACCCAAACCAGGACGGAAGACCCAGGAGTCAGGGAAAGCTGTATGGTCCCAGAGCTCACGTCACAGCTTGCCAGCAAACCCCCAAGCTGCTTTCAGAATCTGCTTGGAGGTGCTGAATATATAGTTTTAACTCCTAACGAGGCGTTAAGTGGCTCTGGCATTTATTTCCGTTCCTGGGGGCTAACTATCATGTCAGAAGGGCAAGGGCAGCCTTGACATTTTGGTGATCCCCATCAGGACTGGAAGAATTATTATGGCCTTGTTTGCCACAAGGCAACGAGCTCTCCCAGTGTCAGCAGCACAGTGGGTTTGGTGGAGTTTTTTTTTCTAATTCGTATTCTGTCAGCCTCTGTTGTTCCTAGCCAGGGCTAAACACTGCAGGAAGGATGACAAAGTAGCCTGTGCTGGGGGAAGCTTGTCAGGCGATCTCAGCAGGATGAGGGGCTCCCACTGAAAGCCAGGTTTTGCCAGCCCGTTAGGCACTACGGGGAAAACATCTCCTAATGACATGGGGTGCTGGCTGCTTGCTGCCTTTTTTAAGCATCAGGTTTTCTAACTCGGCACAGGCCATCTCTAATCACTGGGGGGTTTAAGCCTCAGCTGTCAGCTGCATTTGAGCAGAGCCTCTGAGAGCAAAGCTGGGAATGGTTTGCAGAGGCTTTTTTAGCAGAGACCAGGCTGAAGTCAGGAGGAGGTAAATATTTCTTTACATTTTGCTTGTCTTATGCCTATGTGGGTGCTGCTTTGCTGACACAGACTATTGCACCAAGCAGCAGCGTTTGTAGCCTTGTGTGGCCGCAGAGCTCCGGCTTAATTTCCTTGCTAGAGCTCCCAGTTTGGGGACATGAGGCTGACCGTTAAAGATTTCCATGCCACGAGCAATGCAGGAAGTCAGTCTGTCTGCAAGGTGGAAAGCGCTCCAAAAGCGTTACCACTAAGGCACAGTAATAATGATGAAGTACAAAGCTCTTGTTCTTCTGGGGTATTGCTTGGCTCAGGAAAGATGAGCCATGTGGGCTATCATATCTGTCGTCATGTGATGATAATGGTAAAGGGGTGAGCGCATCCCATCACGGTGACAACCAGTGCCCCATGTGCTCCGTAGATGTGTAGTTGGGTACGGTCGGAGCCGCAGGCGGCATCGTGCAGGGGAGTGTGGAAACAGCAGGCAGCTGCCCAGGCCAGGAGCTTGCTGAAAGGTGAATATCTAGATCAGAAATACGCTGTCTTCTCTTTTGTTTCTTCTTTTTTTTTTTTCTTCTGCTTCTTCCCCCCTATTGCTCATGTCTTCTGTTTGTAACTGCTTTGTAGGAAATTGCCAGCATGAAACATCACTACAGCTCTTAAGTCTTACAATGAGGTAGCTTTGATGGGACTGCTATTAGCTTCAGAGGAAGAAAAACAACCTCCTGATATTCCCAGGCGAGGCTGGCTTTCTCCATGCTGCGTTGTTTGGCAGAGCCCTGTTTTTCATCCTCTCCTACAGTAAAGTCTCTGGCTTGGAAGATAACATCACACTAAAGGCTTGTCATACCTGTGGTCCAATTACATCAGTCTGTAAAAACAGCTCAAAGTGACCAAAAATAGCTTTGACAGTATGAATTACAGCGCTCCGTTTTATGACTAATTTCAGTGCTGTGGTGTGGCAGCTTAGATGTTGTCACAGTTAAATACAATGCCTTGGTAACCGATATGAAAGTCGGAGTTAGACCTGTCTTACCTCTTTGTGTGTCTAAGCTAGGAGGAGATTTAACGTTCTCCCTGCTTTGTCATCATGGCCATTTAAAAATTATTATCTATTTATTTTAACCCATCTTTCCCCCAGTTCTCACTGCCTTTTGCAGCTGCGGCGTAGACCGTCTCTCCCAGAGGACAGTGCCAACAACTGTTGTGTGCCTTGCTTGGCTTAAACTACACTGGTGACAACTCCAGCTCCTGTAACTCAACAGCTCACGCTGCTGAGGTCACGCAGCCTCTTAAAAGCCAGGTGAGGGGAGACACCTGAAGAGGACTTCTTCCAGCAGAAGAAACACAAGCGTGCAAGCAGGACCGCTAAGCAGTAAAGCCACACACATGCTGCAAGGTGAGTGGCTGCTGGACCTAAGACAAGGTCTTCCCACTTCCTCAGCCGCACGGCGTGATCTTGAGTGACTTCACGGATAACGGCACAGGAAGGGAAGGGTGGTGAACAGAGGGTCCCTTCGCGTTGTGCAGAAGGAATAACCACTGCCACAGAACAGCTGGAAGTCCTCCGTTGGACTGCTCGTGCTCTGCAGTACGGTTAGATGCCAGCAGCATCCTGCAGAAACGTAGCTGAGGACAGCGGCATTCGCTTGGTTGCTTGGCTACTTAGTCATGGGGTTACAGGGTGCCAGCTTCCAGGGGTATATTGGTTTTTAATTGTCTCTGCATTACTTGGTTGTACTCCGGCATTTATCCCACTGCGGGAGGTGTTCTCCGGTGCCTGTGCTCCGTTCTGTTGCATGTCACCTCATCTAAAATTAAACTCCAGAATAAAAGGAATGTTATCCTATCTGTTGAGCACTAAGTACTGAATAGGCGTTTTAGCTTGAAGAGTAGGATGCTGCAATTCGCTCGTAGCGAAGGATAAAAAGGATAATAGGAAACCCTTGTATAGCTTTTCCTCTAAGAACCTTACAGTTCATAGTGTTGTCTTGTTAATATATTAATCTCAGAGTCAGGTGGCCAAGATTTCACAGCTCAGAAACAAAAAACCTCACGAGCAACGATTCAAATGCAATACGTGTCCGTGCCCAAAGTCAGTACAGGGCAGTAATGTTCCATTTTCATGTTCATACAGAAATTCTAGTCTATGGATATTGCCTTGGGAAATTGGGGAGCTGGCAGGAGAGGGAACTGAAGGGAGAAAATATTTGCTTTGACTCATGCAGGATACATGCAGCATTTGGATGATGTTTCTCATAACAAGCTGGTCTCCCAATTTTCTGTCCTGTCTGACTTGATTTTACACGTATGTCACACACATGATGAAGTAGTTCTGGGGCAAGGGCAGAGCCTGGGACAGATTGGGCTCTGTGATTTTGGACATTTCATTTTATTCCCTAGTCTCTCAAGTGTAAAAAGAGGTTAATGTTGCTTCCAGCCGCAACAAAGATGCCATGAGGAAAGATTTCTGTGATGTTCCT
Organism: Buceros rhinoceros silvestris; assembly: GCF_000710305.1. Taxonomy (NCBI): domain Eukaryota; kingdom Metazoa; phylum Chordata; class Aves; order Bucerotiformes; family Bucerotidae; genus Buceros; species Buceros rhinoceros. The sequence goes on along the minus strand of NW_010406017.1, from coordinate 11,497 downwards.
GTGGTGCTTTGATTAGAAGGACTAGGGAAAGGACCTCAGCAGATGTCTACCAATCCCACATTGTCAATTTTTTCATTCTTCAGACCTGCTCCTTTTCAAGTGTGGCAGATCAAGTACCTCCGAGGGTTTCTGTTCTGTGACCTAGGATCATCAGAAGTCCCCAGAGAAATGCCTTCACCAGTAATTTCCCAGAGGGCTTCCTCCCTGTGTCTTGTCCTGAAAGGATATGCAGTAGGTCTGAACCTCATTGTTGGAAGGAAAGAGAGGAGGTTAAAAGCTTTGTGTGATGCTATATTAATCCCTCTGGCCATTTTCAGAGATCCATCATCCCTTGATCATTTGCCTCAGCCCCCTGGCCACTGCCCTGCTTGCCACAGTCTAGGAGAGATCCTCCTTGGGGCTTTCTGTACGGCGAGAAGACTCAGCAAGACCACACAGTCCTCAGCCCCACTCAGAAAAACATTTATTCTTAGATCTTCCAGGCAGATTAGTTTCATGATTACCCATTACTGTAAAACAACTTCCTAAGTGAAGAGACCGAAAACTTGAAATCTTTCGAGCAGTGAGACACTGGGGCAGCTTTGTTCTTCTGGGGCTGAGGAGCTCATTACAGAGGCAGTAGGCTGGGCAGAGAAATGAAGAGACAAAGCTCTGAGTGTTTAATGTCTTCATTAAAAATGAATGTATTCGATGAATGTTCTCTTCTATGTGTGATTTCACTTTGCTATGAAATCCAAAGTTCTTCTCTTTATAGGAATCCCCACTGAGATTTGAGGGGATAATAATAATTCAAAAAAATTCCTCAAGAAGAACTATGAAAAATACTCCATCTGGCTTTATGTAGGAGACAGCCTAGCCCAGAGTCTTCTGTACAGCTACTTCTTGGAGAAATCTCATGATGAAAAGGACGACAGATAGGACTTCTTCCATTAGCAGGGACTGTCCGTGCATCCAGCTGCTATATTGTCTCAGCTGGATGCACTGTATGTTTAGTCTCTTGTCAGCGTGACACATCACTGGTCTCCTGAAGGTGCAAGCTTCTGAGCTACGTGGCTCGAGAACAAGGTGCTGGACACGAGCAGCAGCTCTCTATGGTCCCTCCTTGTTGTGAAGGCACAGCATTAGTTGCTACATCAGTCCTGAGGGCATCCACTCCCTGCGAAAGATTGAAGCTCCTGCTCAGATGATGCTGTGGTTAAACGGAGCATGGCTGATAGTCCTGGGATCTCAGCAAAGCATGGTCTGTCCTATCCCCATCACGACTTTCATTATCAAACAACATTCCAGGTAGCGGTAGTTAAGTTTTATTAGCTTCAACCAGTTCAGAAAGCTGGTGGCGGGGGCATTTTAAGGTTGAACACACAAAATTTTTATTTACAGTATGACAAGAGGCAAAACAAATGGAGATGGTTCTTCACTGGGAATCCAAAGCTGGCATTTAAACTTGTGGGCGTCTCATGTGTCTTTATTCTGAGTTCTGATTTTTTTTTTTTACCCCCAGTCCTTTTCTGACATTTTTAAGCATTAAATGTTAATGCAATTAAAGGCTAATTTGACTGCAGCTTCTAACAAACACAGCATGCTTTTTTTTCATGCTTAGAAAGCCTCACAGCAGTGTGGGAGTTTACTTCTTTTCCTTTAGTTTCCTCAAGTTTTGGAACCTCAATTTCCAAAACCGATGACGTGTCCCCAGCGTGTGGTGCGACTCTGAAAGCCAAGAAGAACACAGCTATGGAATAAACTGTGGACATTTTAAACTCCAGAACCTCGCCTCACCTGGGTGGATCCCTGGGCTATCCTGTTAACGCAATTAGTCACAATCTGATTATTTATGATAGATGCTACCAAATCTAATGACCACAAGTTTCACCCAGTAGCGAGCAGAACCTTAGCGTGACTTTAGTAGTTTGAAGACAAACCCTCCTATAACTGCTAGGGCTCCTAAGCACACGCATCCCTCCTGCACAGTCATCACAGCAATGAAAAACTCCTCAAACTTTTTAGCAAGGAACTGTTCTTTTGTTTCAGTTTGCTGTAATTAAAGCCTGCTCTTTGCATTAGAAGACCAAACTCCATTTACAAGATGACTAATTCCCTTGAGATCTCGTTGCTTCCGTTGTTCTGGAGTGATCAAAGTTCTCCCTATTTAGCAAAAAAGCCCACCGGTTTTTTCTGTCTTAAAATTAACCGCGTGTATCACGCAGGGCGAGAGCAGAATGAAAGCTCTGCGATGTTGCTGTTCGAAGGCTGCCTTGTTTCTCCTTCCCCGGAGAAGGCACCTCCCCTTGACCAGGGATTCGCTGTGCTGGACCATTTCAAGAGAGATTTGACTCGGGACTCGTGGATTTACTTGTACAGTATTAACAAACCACTGTCTCATAATCATTTGAGAGCAGATGGATGAAGTTTTATTGCTTGGGTTTTTGATCCAATTTAAATCACATTCAACATTTAAAATCAAGCTTAGAGTTGACTTTTTGTTGAATGTTCCAGTTCTGCAAAGTGAAACTACTTGATACAATCTTTTTGAACGTTTTGATTTTAAAATATGAGTTTTAAGCTGAGAACTTCCTGGAGCATGGGGAAGAGACCAATTTTGGCCTTTGTATAACCAGGTTTGGGTTTTACTGTTGTTTGGTTTTTTTTTTTTTCTTTTTCCATTGGGTTTCTTCCTCTCTTGATTTGAAGTAACACCAACGCTTGCCTTGCCTTTTTTTTTTTTCCTCCACACACCGTGCCTGGCTTGATCTCCTGGGAATCTCTAACCCTTCCTGAAGTCCAAGGGGAAGATGGCCCTGGCACTGCTGAGGGACTTGCAAACATCTCAGGAAACTTGTCTTTGAGTATTTACTTCAGCTTATGACCCTGCAGGAAGTTGGTGGAACGTCTCTGCTGGGCGTCGCATCTCACGTTACATCCACCAGAGCCTCTGCCCAGCAAAACCGAACAAAATTCAAAGCTTAATGAAGGAGAAAACACAGTGCCTTCCCTGATTGGAGGGATTTCTTCTCTAACAGTGTTTCTTTCATGATTCGTTCTTGTGATACAGAGTCATCATTAAACAATTACCAGCTTAAAATCCAAAGGGAATCTGCAAATTTGTGCTGTGTGATCTAAAAGCAGCGAGGACAAAGGAATACAGACAGAGCAAAACTCATTCCCTGTTTCTTTTCAATCTACCTCAGAGATGGTGAGAACCCTCGAGTGTTTATCTTTGGGCAGAATTAGCCCTTTCGGAACCAGAAGGTATCAAGATCAATTGATGCGGATGCAGTTTAGTGTCCCTGGCAATGGTTAGCATGCGTGGCTGCCTATCTCAAGCACACCTTGTGATAAGCCACATGCTGATGCCCTCCTCATGTTGGGCAATCCTCTACTCTCCAGCTAGTTGTAATCATGCTAGAGAAAAGTTGGATTCAATGAGGGCAGTGCAGATGGCAGATCCTCATGCACAGCATGAGACGGCAGGCTCAGCTCCAAAGACCTCACAGAGCTGGGCCAGCAGCCATGAGGAACGTGCAAACCACGATTGACGTGATAGATAGTGACTATATCGAAGTTCTCTGAAATAAACAGAGACCATTCCGGGATGTCTTTTAACCTGCCTTTCTAAAACCCTGCTGTCCTGCGCTATCAGGAGTAATGCCTGCAAGCAGTGAAACGCAACGGAAAAAGCTGCAGGGGGAAAAAAAAATGGTATGAGTGATGCATGGTTTGCTGGAAAGCAGTTTGCACGTGTGCACACATGAGGAACAGTCAGATTCAGCAGCTGGCACCTCTGGGATGGGGCCTTAGTCAGCTCAAGCTAGTCATTCACCCAACCGTTTCTCTGAGCTTATTGCCCCCACTGAACGTCCTGTGTTCCTTCTGTCCTATCTTAGGAGTCACTCTGGTGAGATACCAGCATCCCCTGACGTCACTTGGTAGGTGGCAGGATAGGGACACCCAGCACCTTGCAGCATCAGGAGACAAGAACGTCTCCTGATCACGGGAGGAGCACCCCGTGCCCCACAGTTGTCTGCCGCTGTGCAGGTTAAAGGCAGACATGCTCTGTGACTAACACGGGAAGAATGTGGCTCGTGTGGCAGCTGGCAAGGGTGTGTGTATGTGACATGGTTGTCTGCAGCGTGAAATCGGAATTAATCAACTGCTTGCTTCGGGACACTTGGGAGAAGGATTAAAACCTGATTTCAGGATACGTAGCGAGGTTATTTTTGAAGCAGGAGGTGCTGGGAGCTGTTCCTGAACCACAGCAACGTCTGAGACTCCATCACAGCAAAACCAGAAGTCCCACAATACTCAGGACAATGTTTGCATAGAAATTACAGCCTACCGGTGTCTGCTGGATTGTTTTCACATTGAGTCACGCTAACAAATACACCAGGTGAATAGGAATGAACGTCCTGCAGAGCGCGGGTTGCTCACGCTGCTGACATAACGCAAGAGCTTGCGTAAGACGGTGACAGCTATTTTTCCTCACGGCTCTTCAAACTTTGGAAAAGCCTCTCTAAAGCAGATCATACTTGGCTAGAACGAGGTATGGAGCTGTGGCTGTGACCTCAGCCATAGCATCACACACAGTGAAGAGACCGCCCTGGCATCTCAGGAAGTCTAAGCTCTTGTTTTGGCAGCAAACTCCTAGCCCCAGGCTAGGCAAGCTTCATTCCTGTCCAACAGTACTTCATGGTCCCTGTGACTCCAGTTAGACCATTTATCAGAGTATACATTACTCAGCATAAACAAGGGCTCGGATCTAGGCTCAAACCAGTAAGTGCGGCAGGGCTGTGGGTTGTGTTTTGGAGGAACTGTTCGGGTTTTACAGCTCATACAACATCTGGCAGTAATCCCTCAATATTTTGGTATGGTGGCTCTAGGCATCATGTTCTTGACTGTAATTGTGTCATCGCATAGCTATCCTCCTAATCATGTTGTCAGGATTCATGAGATCAGCTAGAAACAGCCTTTGGTCTCTACCTAATGGACCATGCTGCTGATTCCTGTTTACTTTGTTGAGCCTTTCCTGCTCCATCTGTGGCTCAGTTACTCCTCAGTTTGGATGGATGCTGTGGATTTCTCCTCCCTAGGTCTCTACCAAAACTCGTCACTTTTGGAACATCTCCCTGATCTGTGAAGACTATTTTGAATTTTGAGCCCACCTGCCCAGGTCCCCAGCTCGGCGCCACCCACAAGCTTTGTAAGTACACTCGCTTCTGCCCCTCTGTCGTTAATCGGCTGTTTCTGTCCTGTCCCTCAAGGCAGCCGCCCCGACAAAGAAACAAGTAAGTTGGGTAAAGCCATGCTGGTGGGTTTTTTGAACACCTAATTATCTTTCAAGAACTTAATATCCCTACTTGTGCCAGGGTCTTCCCAGGGATCAAAGCTAGGTTCATTTTTGCATTTGAATAGCTCAGTGCTGGTCATCTCCAGTTGCTTAGGGGCTTGCTTGTCCTCCACTGGTCCAGTAGTGCTCAGATGTTCTACTGCACATTCCCCAAAACGCTGCTGACCAGAGCTCACCCGTCTCCTCCAAGCAGCCATCCTACAGGACCTAGTTCTAGAGCAAGACCTCTAGACAGTCCTGCTTTCCTACCTCCTTTATGTTTTTCTACGAACAAACCTGGCTTTCAGATGGATAACCACGCGAGACAACTCCATCAACGGGGCAGGTCCGCCCGCTTTCGTAAATCTGGAGAGCACCGTTTCAAATCATTCTGGCCATCCTTCCTCTGTCTTCATGGGAACCGGATCAAACCTTGACAGAAAACGTTGTAATAATTCGTCAGTTAGGTGTTGCTTGTCAGGGAGGTTCCTCAGAAAGTTCCAAGTCTGCTGGGAGTGGCTGAGGTCGTGAAACCATTTTAATTGTTGGTGCAGGACTTGAAAAGTGAGAGACAGCATTTCTTGAGAGAGTAGCACAGAGGTGCTCATTTATGCAAGACGCTACGTTTTGTGTGGAAAACAAAACATTTAAACCAAAACATTTTCCGTTTCATAAACCAATGACCTGATCCTCAACAAGGCTCTGGCTTTATACTGAGGCTCTGACCTCTGAGAATTTGGAGCTAAGGGAAAGTTTGACTCTACTTTGTGGTTTATTTTCTCCTCAACAAACAGAAGTTCAGATATAAAGAGGCAAAGACAGGAAACAAATGAATCTTAGCACAAGAACGCAGAGACCTGGCTGACCTTTCCTTACATCTGAGAAAATTAGAATTGGGAATGCAGATATTCTCTCGCTGAATAATTTCCAGGTCTGAAGCACAACTGTTCATGGGAATGAGAAGTAGAGACTGAGCTCTGAAGTTTTTACACCCCAAATCCCCAAACAGCAGAAGTTATAAGTAATATATATGTCTGGGCAGAATCGCATTGGCTGCTACAGCAAGTGCAGAATCACTTCGAGTTCACAAGCTGTAAGCGCCAGTGTTCTCGAGAAATTGATTTTTTTTAACATGTCTTTAAAATTTGTTTACAAGAAAATTAATTCTTTTTAACTCTTCATGCTGTAGGACATATCCTCTTAACTACAAGTAAGGTATAAATGACAGATAATGCAAAATAACAATTTATTCAGTGAAACAGAAAGATCAGGAGGTAGACCTCAACGTTTATCATTATTTTTAAACATCAAGAGGATCTGCCTTGTTTGTGGTTCAAATCCCTACCTGCCACCAAGAGGCATCACCTAGCGACACTGGAAGGGTAAGAGGTCTATGTGGAGAGGCTGGCTGGCCAGCTGTTGATAACCAACAGTGTGAAGTGCTGAACACCGCACTGAACATCTCTTCCCAGCATCATCTTGGCTTTGCTTGGCAGTGGACAGCTGAGTCATTAAATGTCACCTCAGATGTGGGGGGTGAAAATCAAATCAAATCCCACTGTTGTCTAAGGAAACTGGAAACCACATCCCAAGGTCTGCTGGAGAACCTCTTCTCTAGCATGGGTTCATCATTTCCCTCCAGGTCGAGCTGTCCCACCACGCACTGATGGGTGAGAACAGTGGGCTAGTGGTTGGGATCTCCTGTTGAAGGGAGAGGTCTCGGCTTCAGACCCATCACCAACCCCATTGAAGCCCTAACCAAGGGGTAAGGATGAATCACTTCTGCTCACCCTTCTGACTGCATATCTCTGTAGGATGTGACACTCATAACTTGGCAACCCAGCACCGGTGACATCACTCAACCTTTTTGCAACAAGTTTGGCAGCCATATAAAATGCCTTACAGGAAAAAGAGCTCACACCATAGAAACTGGATTCCTAAGAAAAATGTCATGTGATTGCGAGCTCTGCTCTTCCGCTCGTCATCCCCTCCCCAGGGATCTTATTAGCTAATTCCAAGCAAATTTGACATTAAAAATACAGAGTTCGTACGAGTGCCACAAAAGCTGATGGCCATGTAGAACAGAGACATCCAAATTAGTGACCCCACCGAGAGACTAATGGATACCCAGAGTTATTATTAGATATCAAAAAATCAAGAGAGGAGAGAGCCATCAGAAATCAGACTTTGCAAGCCCCACCGCTCACGAAATTGCTAAGCGCTGCTCTTCATAAAAACACGGCCTGTCTTCTGCCTCGGGCATCTCTTACCGGTGTTACTGAAGATGTCCTCTCAGAAGGAAAACAATTATTTCAATAGCTCCTTTAAATAAAAACACAGGCACTGCAGTTCACCAGCTGCCTTTTTGAGTCCCTGCCTGCTCAAAGCCCGGCGCAGCGGGTCTGGAAACACCACACAGTCCCTAGGCGGGTGACCGCTCCTCAGCGCCAAGCCCCTGCTCCCAAAGGCTGTGTAAGGGAGAGCTGGAGAAGGCGCTGCTGTCACAGGGTGGGCTGGTAGGAATCGCCATCTCTGCCTGAAGGCAAACTCTGTGGTATCCTGTTGAGCAACATCTCCTGGCTCCTTCTGGCCCTCATCAAGACACCGAGTTTATTTTTGGGGAGTTTCTGCAATGCAGATGGTGCGTTTTGGAGAATGTGGAATCAGATTAATAGATTTTTTTTTTTATAAGACTCCCAAAGGCTGTGTAAGGGAGAGCTGGAGAAGGCGCTGCTGTCACAGGGTGGGCTGGTAGGAATCGCCATCTCTGCCTGAAGGCAAACTCTGTGGTATACTGTTGAGCAACATCTCCTGGCTCCTTCTGGCCATCATCAAGACACCGAGTTTATTTTTGGGGAGTTTCTGCAATGCAGATGGTGCGTTTTGGAGAATGTGGAATCAGATTAATAGATTTTTTTTTTTTATAAGACCACCTTAAAATGCTGAGGAGTTATGCCTTTAAAAAGGAGAGGCCGATTCTTTGCATGAATTAAGCCAAAAGACAATGCTCAGCAGTATCTGTGCCCACCCCATCACTGCGGGTTCAAGCAGTTCTACACCTTCCTTCACCATTGCAGCTACAGGCTTCCCGTGCTGCAGAACGTCCTTCCTATGGAGACAGTTTAGTGTTGTTCTTTCCTCTCTGAAGAACCCCTGCAGGGAAGAGGAGTTGAGACCTCCAGAGCTGGAAAGCAGATGACACTACCCTACCCCCGTGTTTCTCATGTGGCTGGCTGCTTGTCCCTGTGCCGCTCTGCTGTCCAGGAGCTTGTTTGGGGGGACAGTTGCTCAGCCTAGGAGGGCTCTAAACAGTGGCAAAGCAAGTCCAAGATCAAGCAACGGCTGCTGGGCAGTGATAAACCCGTTGTTCCCTCGCTGCTTGCTTCATGACGTTCCCTTGCGATACACACAAACATTCTGTGCGATGGGCGATGGCTGTTTCTGGGGGTCGTTTGCAGGTGTCCTCTCCTCTCAGTGCCAAAGCCTGCCTGGCGCTATGAGGTCCTCCCCAGATTTGCACCCTCAGAGCAGCGAAACTCGATTTCGCCTTTGCTGAGAGGTTTTTAAGCCAGCCCAGGCAGGCAGCCAAGCTGCAGATCCTGAGGAATAAGCTACCCACGGTGTCTCGGAGCCCTCTAACCTGTTGGGGCTGATGGAGATCCAGGAATCCCAGATTTGTGGCCACTTGCCACGTTAGGTGCTGAGCAGTCCGAGGAGGCTCCCTGCCAGCCAGTGAGCACCTGCAGAGAACACGATCAATCGCTTCTTGAGGAAATTTAAATACACCGAGTTCAGGATTGGCTCGAAGATAAAATCCAGTGTCTACCCCTGGGAGTCACAAGATTTACCTTCTGTTGCCTACACTGGCTGTCAATAATTTTGCCATTGTTTTTTCAGTCATTTACTGACTGCACCCCATTTTTATCTTTCTCCTGTTAGTGGGATGCCTGATACTGATGTCAAGCCTCTCAAATAATCTGGTTTTTTGAACCTTTAAAAATATAAGCCAAACTTGCACCTTTTCACATCTTTTGGCAGTGCCTCAAAATACCAAGATGCATCCAAAGCTGACTCAGAGCTCAGTAAGCTCCCAGTAACCATCATTTCATAGTGCTGACAAAAAAAACCCCAAAACCAACCAACGAACCAAACAAAAAAAGGAGTGATGGAGCGATAACCCCCCTTCTCCTCCCTGCACCTCACATTAGCATGGGTCATACTCTGGATTCAGGCTGGATGGGGCTCTGAGCCCCCTGCTCTGGGTGCAGATGTCCCTGCTCCCTGCAGAGGGTTGGACTGGATGGGCTTTAAAGGTCCCTTCCCACCCAAAGCACGCTGTGATTCGGTGATGGGACACTCGTTGCCTCCCCCTGAGCTCTGCTCCCCCAGCTGCATCCAGGCTCACAAGTTATCTCGGTGCTGCAGATTCAAAAAATGTTGAGTAGCTGCTGACACTAGAAAGTGCTGGATGAGAAGGACGGCTGTTAGTTTCTTTCTGGAGATGCTCCTGCCCTTCCTCTCAAACATGGGAAACCCAGCGCTGCCTGCGACGCAGAGGATGCCTCAGATGGATTTTGGTGCTTTTCAACTTCAGAATTTATTTGCTGAGCCTGGATCAATCTGCAACAACCTGCTTTAGAAAGCAGAAGAGAATGTTCTCCACGGAGATAACTGCCTGTGGAGCTATTACCGTAACAACATTGCCTTGCGTGTTCCAATGGTTAATTGTTTCCAGCTCTGCGCTGGTATCGTCCCAGCAGGATTAGACCCAGCTCATCTCCTGCCGCATTGGCCGCTGTTATCGCAGCGCACAGAGCACTTTCCAGTCGACGTGGAAGCATTTAATCACCTAGGCAAGCACTTTCTCCACTCCAACAGTCAGCAAAGAGCCAATACCCTAACGCAGCCAGTGCCCGTTCCCGTCACGACAATGTGCTAACTCTGTCGCTCAGGCGAACAGAAGAGAAACGTGTGACCTGCAGCAGAACAGCCACTGCAGAGGGCAAAGCAGCGGTGCCCGGTGCCACCTGAAAGCCCCGTGCTCCCTTCTGCGCACCGCTTGCTCCTTCTCCAAGAAGCTGAAGAAATCCAACCTTTTATTTTAGGTGACCACAAATAATTGCCATTAACTTGCCATGAAAAATACATTTATAAGCGGCTGTTACAAGCTGTTTAATTCTCATTAGAGGGCTGGCCAAGAGCCTTGATGTTGAAACTCTTCACACACCTCACTCCGTCCAGCTAACAGAAGTACATGTATACTGTCAGCGGCAGGGCGCGCAGCTGGCACCTGCGAGCGTGCGTTGCTCTTTCCATCGGTTTTCCTCCCCCCTCCTTTCAGTTACGCCCACCGGCTACATTTCGGATTCATTGACATTGCAGTCACTGCTGTGTGGGCACAGTCAAGCTGGTTTCAGATGAGCTCATTTGGCTCTGGATAGCATTGCAGACAGTGCAGCGTGGGACTCGGTGCAGCAGGCGCCAGGTAAAACTTCAGCGGCTTTACTTTTGACCAACCGTGGTGGGCTGCTGCAGCCCTCAAGGCACGGACAAAGTGTGTTAGAGCCAGCTCAGGCACACGGGTGACACACAACCACGATTTCGGTGGTACTTCTGTCTCAGAGAAGGGCTAGAGGCAGCAGACCAGGGGCCATGGACTGGGGCAGATCTAGTACACAGCTCAAATACGTCCAAAAGCATCATTCTGCAGGGGGGTTCAGATTTGTTAAAGCAGCCTCACGACTGCTTGAGATGTGAAAAAGAAAAAAGGAGAAGAAAAGGAAGATCAGACTTTATTCAGATGTATGAAAGCACAGAATCTGCAACAGCAAAGAGAAGGAAAAAAAAAGCCAGTGTCGATGACTGATGAGGCTTTCAGGAGGTTTCAAAACACACTTAGAATCATGGCACCGTTGAGGTTGGTAAAGACCTTTAAGATCATCGAGTCGAGCCGTTACCCCTGCCCAGCCAGCTCACCACTCATGCCCTGCCAGCTGCAGAGAGCCGAGCTCAGGGAACTTCAGGGACGGGGATGCTGCAGAGAGGGCCCGAGCACCTGGGACCCCGGCATCCCATTCACTGGAGGATGCAGAAAGCGTGCCCAAACGGCCAGGTGGCCTTTTTGGGTCCCCCCTCTGAGCTCTGCGAGCCCGAGCGCACCTTTCGGCGGTGGGTGTC
>NW_010406016.1:2731-10185 GCF_000710305.1 Buceros rhinoceros silvestris | reverse complement strand
CCCCCACACTTGCCCCCCAGCCACTCCCCTCAGCACAGCCCATAGGCACCACAGCCTCCAACTTCCTTTGGTTTGGTCCATTGTTACAGACCAAGCAAGTCCAAGTGTTTTCCTTGGCATGGGCTGGTGGTCCCATTGTGCTGTACTTACTCCACACAGAATAAGTGTTATTTAACAGCTCTGATTATTTTGGAGAGGTGTTCAGGGGTTTTGAGAAGAGAATACATTGAAACTGATGGTATTGTCTGCTTGTGCCTGTTTTTTCTGGATGGCTCTTGCTCTCTTTGTATAAAATGTGAGATACAGACCTGGGAAACTTTTCAAGAGAGGCACAGTGCCACTGTCACATGTGCCTTGCATAATGGAGTTGTCACCTCTGTCAAGTTAAGCATGCAAAAAAAAAATGAAATGTGGGCACATTGAGGAGAGGTGTCCAGGCTTTGCGCTCGGTCATCCCTGTGCACGCCCACCTGAGTCAATAAGAATTTGGTCCAAAGCAAGTAACAGCAGGAAGAGCTGATAAAGATCCTCTGGCTGCTGTTATTTATCCCCTTAGCACACCACCCGATAGCATAACTCTAAGCTGTCAGAGAAGTATTGCCCTGGTTTCTGGATGTGGGCTTTGAGGATACAGGCAGGCAAAGAGTAAATATTTCAGTGCAACCGAAAGTGTCTCTGACTCATCGTATCATCGTCATTTTTCTGGGAGCCACTGGCTTCATCCTCTTTCCTCAGCCCTTCCCTTAGGACAGTTCACTTCAGGAGCTCTGCATTTTCTCAGAAAATCCCTAATGTTCTCTATAACAGTCATTATTGTTCATTTTAAAGAGCAAGCAGGAGATGAGCCCTCCCTTGCTCTGCCTTCCAACCCTTGTTTTTCCGTTTCCTTACTTTCAAATCACAGTGTAGCAAATGTTCAAGGTCTTCCTCCCACCTGCTTCTCCAAGGCAGTTTTAAATTAGCCATGATTTCCTTCTCTTCTCAGATACTCGTTTTTTCCGAAGTCTGTACTATCAAATCCTAGCGCCCTCCTTCCCTCTTTGTTATTCGTGGCAGCCCTGCGTCGTGCTGCTCATTCATGAGGACGCTTCCGCCCACTCTGCAGAGCCAATATTCTCCACCTCTGCTCTGCATAAATACTTTCATCTCCACATTAGCCTAGCTCTTACTTTCAGCAGCTGCTTTTTACTTTGGGTTGTTTGGGAGTTGTGTGTTTCTGTGTGCGTGTGTGTGTGTGTCTGCCTGTCTTTTTTGCGAGCAGCCCTTCACACTCTGCAGGGCTGCTGAGTCTTCCTGAAGTGAATGCTTTCCTGGGAAGTGGACAGACCATGGCAACAGAAGTGAAGGTTACTTGCTGGAAAGACCATTGGCTCCCTTCAGTATGAAAAAAAATTACTGCTAATTCCGAGGGGGCCCACCCTCTGCTCCAGGCATCTTTACAGCCACAACAATTCCAGTGTGACTGGATTAACAGACAGAAACAGCAATGGCGTATCCCACTACAACTCCCTTGCTCCTGCAGTGCCCCCGACAGCAACCAAACCTTCAGACTAAATTTAGAATCTCCCACTTCAGCCAATGCCTTGGGCAACCTCCCCCAGAAGAGAGCTGGGCTATAGGGTACAACTGGAGAGGTGGTGAACCCCAGGCTGCTGGAGGTCATGGGGGAATGAGTCTCAGACCAGCAGCTCACCCTCCACACAGTGGAGGGTTCCAGGTGGATCAAATCTGATGACTGCCAAGTCATTTGACAACATAAATTTGGCCCAGCAACAAATCATAGACACAGTCTTCCATCTGCACATTGTCCTGGCTCAGCAGCTCATCTCCTCCAAGGAGAGCTCCTGCTTTCGAGGAGCTGTCAGAGGTGTGCACATCTCTGCTTTCCCCAGCTTGTGTCCCTGGGTCTCATTGCAGGCTTGCAGTGGGTGAGTGGATCAAATGGAACACAACAGCCCCCAGGATGGGGGTGTGTGAATGCAGGACCCACACTGCACATTTTCTCATCTCAATATATCCAAATGGTTCAGGAAAGAGTTGGGTTTTGGCTTTCATGCATCTTTTCATAATACCAGTGAGGCAAAAGTTCCACCCCAATGGGAGAGCGCCCAGCACCTCTTTAACAAGGACTGGCTCTGCTCAGGTGGGGTGCCAGGCAGTTGGCTGAGTGATTGATGTGGGGTGGCTGAGTGATTGATGTGGGGTAGCTGAGACTGAGGGTGAGAAATGCCACATCCAGCAAACAGACAGGCCCACAGGAGGAGCAGGGTTCACTCCAAGCATGGAGAACCTAGCAGACAGCAAGGAGAGGATCCTCAGGTGTAAGAAATCAGGACAAGAAGGCAAGGGTCTGGCATGGCTGAGTCAAGGTTTGCTGGTCAAACTAAGGGGGAAAAAGGAACTGCACAGGCAATGGCAGCAGGGACAGGTATCCTGGGAAGAGCATAGGGACACTGTCCGGTTGTGTACAGATGACATCAGGAAGGCCAAGGCATAGCTGGAGCTGAACTTGGCAAAGGATGCAAAGAACAATAATAAGGGCTTCTGCAGGTATGTCAGTTGGAAAAGAAGGTCAAAGAAAGTGTAACCCCACCTGATGAGCAAGACTGGCAAACTGGTAACAGATGAGAAGGCAGCTGAGGTACTCAACAACATTTTTGCCTCAATTTTTACGGGCAACTTCTCTTCCCACATATCTCGAGTGACTGGACCGCAAGATGGGGACTGGGGGAGCAAAGTCTCTCCCACTGTAAGAGAAGCTCAGGTTCCTGACCATCTGAGGGGCCTGAACATACATAAGTCTATGGGACCTGCTGAGATGCATCCCAGAGTCCTGAGGGAACTCGCTGATGCCTGACCCAGCCTAGTGGCCTTCTATGATGGAGTGACTGCATCAGTGGACAAGGGAAGAGCTGTGGATGTCATCTGTCTGGACTCATGTAAGGCCTTTGACATAGTTCCCCACCTTCTTCTTTCCAAATTGCAGAGATATGGATTTGGTGGGTGGGCTGTTCAGTGGGTAAGGAATTGGTTGGATGGTCACATCCAGAGGGTAGTGGTCAATGCTTGATGTCAAGATGGAGATCAGTGACAAGTGGTGTCCCTCAGGGGTCTGTACTGGGACAAGTGCTGTTTAATATCTTCATCAATTATATAGACAGTGGGATCGAGTGCTCCCTCAGCAAGTTTGCAGATGACACCAAGCTGAATGGTGCAGTTGACACACCAGAGGAATGGGATGGCATCCAGAGGGGCCTGGACAAGCTGGAGAAGTGGGCCTGTGTGAACCTGGTGAGATTCAGCAAAGCCAAGTGCAACGTCCTGCATCTGGGTCAGGTCAGTCGACATACTGGAGAGAAGGGATGCTATCCTATGCAGAGGGGCTTTGACAGGCTTCACTGGTTGGCCCATGGAAACCTCATGAAGTTCTACAAGACCAAGTGCAAGGCCCTGCACCTGCACAGGGCAATCACAAGCACGAATACAGACTGTGCAATGAGTGGATTGAGAGCAGCCCTGCGTGTCGGTTGATGAGAAGCTCAACATTACCCAGCAACCTGCATCTGCAGCCCAGAAAGCCAACCATATTCTGGGCTGCATCAAAAGAAGTGTGGCCAAAAAGTCAAGGGAGGGCATTCTGTGCCTCTCCCCCACTCTGGTGAGACCTCACCTGGAGTACTGTGTCCAGCTCCGGAGTTCTCAGAACAGGAAAGACACGGACCTGTTGGAGCGGGTCCAGAGGAGGCCACAAAAATGATCAGAGGGCTGGAGCACCTCAGCTATGAGAAGCTGAAAGAGCAGGGGTTTTTCAGCCTGGAGAAGAGAAGGCTCCAAGAAGACCTTATTGTGGCCTTTCAGTAATTAAAGGGAGCTTGTAAGAAAGATGGGAATGAACTTTTTAGCAGGGCCTGTTGCGACAGGACAAGGGATGATCATTTTAAACTAAAAGAGGGGAGATTTAGACTAGATATAAGGAAGAAATTTTTTACGATCAGGATGGTGAGACACTGGCACAGGTTGCCCAGAGAGGTGGTAGATGCCCCATCCCTGGAAACATTCACAGTCAGGTTGGATGGGGCTCCGAGCAACCTGATCTAGTTGAAGATGTCCCTGCTCACTGCAGGGGGCTTAAATAACGTTTAAAGGTCCCTTCCAGCCCAAAGTACTCTCTGATTCTATGAAACCTGGCAAATATCCCCATGGCCAGAGCAGGCTGTGGCCTCCATCCTACAAGGATAGCGACCGTGAAGAGCTGGCACAGGCCAGACAAACCCGCATGAGATAGCAGTGGAAGGACTGGTCAGCCATGCCAGTGGGCATGGTGTGGACACACCACACCATAGTACAGGCCAAAGATGTCTCCACAAAGCACTTTGGGGCTGGCACAGTGTGCCATTGCTGGGACAGGTGCTGGTCTCAGTCATGGCTTTTCTATTCCTGGCCTGGACACAGTTACATCAGTTTGACAAGGTCATCTTGACACAGTCTTGTGGCTTCTCCCCCAATGCCCTGAACTGCTCTCCTCCACCACAGAGAAGCACAGACACCTCCCACCTCCTGTTCCTACTCATCCATCTCTGGCTTTCACTCTCCAGGCTCTTCTCATCTCCTCACTTCATTTCTTCTGTTTCCACACAAAGATCCAGGATCCATAAATGGATCAAGCTGTGGCAAGATCTAAAACTGTCCCGTCTTTAAAAAGTCACAAACACACTGCACCCTACGAGAGCTACCCAGTCCAGCCACAGCAGTGACACCTCTAGCCCTGAGGTATAAGGGTTAAACTTGCCAGGCTTTTACAATCCCATAATACACGCGTGCACAGAGGTGCTACACTGCAATTTACTCCAAATTGATGCTCCATTTATCCATAGCTTTGCATCTCGCTGCTCCTACACTCCTAAATCACTCTTCTTAGACTCTCCTCATTTAATTCTCTGGCTCTTCAAACGGACTCTCCCACTAACAGTATCTGTGTATCTCTGCTGTCTCCCTTTCCAAAAGGTTGCCCCTGTCTCACCATGCAAACATGTTAAGGCACGGAGCTGAAACGCCATGCCAGCAAAAGCAACCAAGTTTGTTTTGGTACATACAGCGGTCAGCATGCCCTACTGGAGAGCGTAACAGCTTGTAATTAATACCCTGAGTTTCTGAGCCAGATGAGTCCTGTTCCTTCTCTTGTCCAAACCATAGAGGCAAGAACATCCAGCCTCTCTGATGTCTCACCAATCCTGGGGTCAACATGGAGATACAGAGAGGGAAAGGAAAAAGCTGAAACACCACCACACTGTCCAACAATGCTGGCATTAGGGTCTGGATCCTTCTCATGCTTGCAGAAGCCATGATGCCCCTTACTGGAGTGGGTACGCTGTGACATTTGGCTGAGGGCATCTTATCTAGATGCAGTAGTTCAGCTGTCCCTCTGGAGCATACTGATGAGCCTGACCCACACCTGCAGAGTGGAAGAAATCAGAGGAAGGCTTGGGGGAAATGGAATCCGAACACAGCAAAAAAACATTTACATACAACGAATAGCTGTCACACCGCAATCCCCTTCTGGTTTTCTGCTTGCCTGCCACACTGCTTCAAAAAATCCTTCTTACTCTGCAGGCTTTTGTCCTCTGGGTCAGGGAAGCAAAGGCACACAGCACTGCATTCTAATTCTCCTCCGATGCTCCAGCGATGACTGTACATCTCAAACCTACAGCATGAGAGCTCCCCCAGGATCCCAGCCACACCTTGCTCTGCTGTGCTCCTTGACGGGCACCAGAATCAGCACAGAAGCACATCTGCCCGGGGCTGCCATCTTTGATTTATTGATTTATTTTGAATACGTTGCTCCTCTTGCACATCCAACTCTCCCCTCCAAGGACACAAGACATTTGCACTTTTCTGATTACTTCACCTTTGTACTCTACTTCCACAAGCTATAGGTTGGGGATTGGATAACCGACTTGATCCAAACTGGCTGACAAAGGCTTCTCATCTTCTTGACATGGCATTCAGAGAAATCGATTCACTGAAGTGTCAATGCTGCATGACATTCAGCAGTGGTTTCCAGGCATGCCTGGCATGAAAGGCTCCATCTCATCAGTGGACTTATTGACCCATTCAGTAGAAACTCTGGTACTGAGTATCCCTCTCAGTTACCCATGCTCTGAAGGCAAGCCTTCCCCTGGCCATGTGCGTGATACCAAGTATAAAGAATAAAGGTTTCAGTTTTGCAGAGATGCCCTCCCACAATTTTCATAGACAACAAATTCACCCCTGAGGCCCTTCCTGAATCATAGCAATGCCACTTGTCCCCCATGTCATGGGATATTTCAGTCTTTTTTCTCTGCAGATTAGCTGTTCACCACTAACAGAATACTGGTGAGCATGGGGACAGGAGCAGATACACATAGAAATGTTCCGCTGCCTGTCTTAAAAGGCAAAGCACAAGAAATGACCAACTCCTTGAAGGAGCATTCTCAGATGAAGTCACCTTTCCCTCCAGGCCCTGTCATCTTCAGGCACACATGCCAGCCCTGGACTTTCTTTCTAATCTTGCTCTGTCCTGAGCAAGGCTGGCCATTGAACCAGCCTTCGTGCCCCGCAAAGCCATCCACCTCTCATCACCAATACTTCCCTAAGTATCTATCTCCCCATTTTTCTTCTTGAGTTATGAACTCTTTTAGCACCTTTGCTGTTTTGCTTTGTGAGTAGTTGTCCATTTCTCTCCTCTTTCTCACTTTTCTCCAGGCAGGAGGAGGGTATGTGCCCCCCCTCTGTTAGCAGCTCCCCTCCAGGAGCATATGTCATCAGTGGACAAGTGTTACTGTTTTGCTGGTGTCCTGACTCCTCTGCCCTCAAATACCAACCGCTGGGCAAGGTAGCACTTAGTAAGTCAACCTCACAGTGGAAACCAGGTCCCATAGCAGTAACATAAATTTTCCCAATTCCTAAAATCTGCAAAACAGTATGCCCCAGGTTTTTTTGTCTACCTGTCCTGCAAGGTAAAATTGAAGACTCATTTATATTACAGTAGATTAAAATGGAAGTCTATAGATGTTTTTGCCACTAGTGTCTGAATAAAACAAAGATCCCAACAAGGCAAGACATAGTTTGGCTAAGGATCAGACCAAATATATCAGAACTTTTCAAGTGCTTTAAATGTTTTAAGGTACATCATCACTAACTCAAGACAAAATTGGTTTGTTTCCTGAGATGTATTGGAAGTAATTTGCAAAAGTGAGCATGAAAACTGAAAGTACCATGGAAATGTGCTGTGAACGGCTGCAGTACCCTGGCTATGGAAGGAATTCAGCACAGGAGAGGAAATATATATATAGATATATATATAAAAATTCCGTTCAGATCTGGCCAGCTGGTTGCAGCTTGGCTTTGGTGCCCCAAAATGCCCCATTCTGGGACATTCTGAAAGGATGGGCTCTCTGATGTGAAAATAGCTTTGT
>NW_010406016.1:0-2705 GCF_000710305.1 Buceros rhinoceros silvestris | reverse complement strand
CTGATGTGAAAATAGCTTTGTACTTTCATATTTCTGGTCCAGAGTCTCCCTCTGCAACATTTCTTCTATGCATTAACCGCTTTTGCACATGATAACTGTTTGCAAAGCTGAGTTGCATACTCAGCATGTCTTCCTGTTGTTGTTTCACTATGCAAATCGCCTGTGCTCCTCTTCTAGGTACTGTGTTTGAAACACCCCTGTGCCTTTCTACCTTGTCGGGGGCCCCAGCAGGTCTTGCCTCCCAGCTCCCGGAGCACGGCTGCATGCCAGCCCATCCACTGAACAGGCTGCTCGCATGGAGAAATGCCTCAACGTTTTGAGATGGAGCCTCGTCAGGTCGCCGAGTAAAAAAAGCCCTGCATTCATTTCCCTCGCTCACAGGCTTATTGCTGAGTCAGCTGTTATGCCGCCACATAAAACCTTTCCTAAAAGAGATGCGGTAGAAAATAGCTGATCAGTAAGCCTGAAGTGTCAGAGCTGTCTGGGTAGGTGGAGGCACTAACAGGAAGGCAGGAAACCCAGTCTGTAAGCTTAGGGCTGGGGGAGAGGAAACTGTTTCCATTCAGCACAGAGATGGCAGGGCAACACTGATGGGAGGGCTCAGGCACAGCCAAAAGCCATTTTCCCTTCCCAGTTTAATGATTCCTGTTTGCTGGAGCTCAGCACCCCAGGGGAGGAAGCGTGGGCCAGCCTATACTGAACGCTGCTCCTTGCTCCTACCCTTGTGGCTGCAGGGAAGGGAGGCAGAGGATCTATAAACGTATTTCACACAAGCGTGTGTGAAATAATCCACATAAATCACACTGCTGTGAGGCTTTTTTTAAGAGTCTGCTGCCTGTACCACCGGCCACAGTTAGCACACTAGCTTGTTTACGTGTTGTAAATCCACACTTCACAAAGACTTATTGTACTGACTTCTCACAACACATCCCTTAGCTTTGGTAAATTTGTTAAATCAGACTCACCTCTTTCTTACAAAGGGTTTCAGCAGCTTGCAACAGCATGAAGGTAAATTACAAAAGGGCTGCCTTCTCCCAGACTCTGATCACAGCTCTAGCATTCACCCCTTTGCAAGTCCAAATCCTGATTTGATCTGGGAGTAGATCCTCCATGTGGATCTGAGCAGGGAAAAGCAAGGCACCAAGTACTTGAAGTTAACTAACCCCCTCGGAGTCCCCAGCAACACCGCCGGCCTGGAAGCTGCTTCAAGGCAGCTTTGAGTTTTAATCACAAGTTATATTCCTGACAGCCACAGTAAAATTAAAACAAGCATCACAAGACAAAGAAGCCTGACTTTGGTTTACAAGTTACATGCAACATCCTTTGGGGGTTCTAGTTCAATTCCAGGAAAAGCAAAACAGCAGGTCGGGATGAAGCAGACGAACCCCGAAGGGCCCCGAGGCAGCAGTGCCTTTGGCTCTCCCTGCCCGGCGGTATGTACTAGCAGTTATCACATGTCGGTGCCTCTGGCTAGTACCACCAGTTGGTTACATTTTGCTGTGTCCATGTACACACTGCTGTAGACGTCACTGCACGCGTACATCTCTCCTCCTCGCTGACCAATCCCAACAGGGAAATAAATCTCTTACAAACAGCTTGCACCAGACTCTGTCATACCAGGTGAGCATTATGTGAGGGAAACCAAAAGCAAGTTATGCTTGAACCTGCAGTATCCACAGAGCTTGGCCAAGCCATAAATACAGAGATATATTCAGCATGCAGACACCCAGAAGCATGCATTTGCTTCTCTACGCGCAGGCACATGCTTGCAGTGTGGTCTGAGCGCTGCCTGGCACATTAAAGTCTCACTGTAGATTAGGGTTGAAGGATTATTTTTCAGTTTCCCAATTGATAAACTAAGGATTTACCCATCCCTCCATCCCTCCCACAGAGGTCCTGTGAGGATAAACTGAGTTATTTGAACGTTTTGAAGACTGAAAGTGCTAAAAGCCAGACAGGAGGGAGTGGTCAGAAGGAGCGAGGGAGCCGAGCACACATTCAGCAGAGGAGTTTTTCCAGCTAACGCACACAGAGCTCACTCACTCCCCCAAAAGCCACTCCAGACAATGCCTAACAGAGCGTACATTTTGCAGAGACTCACATATTTTGTTTTTCCAGGAACAGCACAGAGCAGTGGTGGTTTCTGCAGTGAGTATACCATGTATTGTCCATACTGCAAGGGGCTCTGCCTGGGCTCTGACCCCTCAGAGCATCACATCACCCCCAATGCTTGTCAGTTACAGAATTTAGGTCCCACCTTCCTCATCCCTTTTCCTGCTCTGTTCCTGGTGGCTGCCAAAGGCAGATGTTTCCAAATCCCTCCTCCCCAAAATAAGGCAGAAGAATTCCTCGTGCTTCATGGGACTCACTGCGCATCACAGTTAGCATCTTTCATCAATGGGGAAAGACCAGTCAAACCTCAATAGCAACATCACATCAACAAGCATAACACCCTAAGAAGCATAGCAATTAATCTGCCTGGCCAGCATCTTACTGCAAAGGAGATGGCAGGAAGAAAACTACTGTTGTGCACCCACAGCACCCACCAGACTAAACAGCACGTGGAGAGGAAATACAGAGCACCACTGAGCTCAGCAGGGCAGGGCAGAGGGAGGTGAGAGGCAGCGTGGAGCAAAAGGGATAGATTTTCACACCCACACCACTGCTGGCTGAAGGGTTGAATGATCCGCTTCCCCCTCCTCCCC